>NW_005842146.1:776067-777800 GCF_000455745.1 Alligator sinensis
GATGCATCTCAGTCCCTTTAAGAAAAAAACGATGGAGAAGAGCGCCTGGACTCACCATTCCTGCAGTGGCCTTGGGGCTTTGGAGGACTTGTGCAGAGCCCCCCCATGTGGCATAGGGCAGCGTGGGGTAGTGGGGGGTAGCAGGACCCCCCCCCCCGGCAGCACCCACTGAGTTGGGGCTTTTTTTTTAAATAAGTGCTGGGAGCTGGGGCTGGGGCAGCCATTGCAAGGCTGGGGGAATGGGCCTGGCTGATTCATTGATTCAGAGTTTTGGCAGCAGCTGAATCTTCAAATCAGATTCGGCTGAATGAATTTGAAACAGTGATTTGAATCACTGAATCGAATCACTGTCCCCCAAATCGACTGCATCTGAATCCGAAGTGAATACTAGCTGCTTTGCACAGGCCTAATGCATATCTACTAGAGTCAATGACGTTATTAACAGTGAGTGAGGTTCATGAGTTGTGAAATGCATTCAGTTGGAATATATGTTATGCTTAAAATTTGGGTGAAGGGAAATGCAAAACATTTTGAAGTGTATTGGAATGGTCTTTTTGCTCACACAACAATAAATGTGCTGTCTGAAATATATTGACTTTGCTATCTAAATTATTTTTCCTTATAGTATACTCACTGGTGTAGTACAAGAACGTCTAAAATTGATAGACTGATTTTTGTTTGTATGATGAGAGGTTGTCTGAAGAAGGAGATTTCCCACCATTTTATATGGATCTTTCCTAAAAAGATGTTCTCAGTACAATATTACATGGTAAAGGCTCACAATCTCTGTTATCTATTGTGAAACGCTGTTTTGTTTTTTCTTCTCTAGGGAATTTTCAAAGCAGTATAATAAACAAAAGAGAAAAGAACTTATGCAAAGCTTTTAACACCTAGTTTGTAAAACACAATCTATTTTATTCCAGGAGACAACTTCTCAAATAGACAAAACAACAAGAAAATGTATTTAATTCAGATTTGTAACAATAGGAGTAAGAAAATGTCACTATGCATTGGCTTAGAAAGAAAACTCAACAATCACAATATGGCTAAACAAAATAAATAACATTTCAAATCAAGTTATTATTCACTTAGAAACAGGATGAGAGCACTGGGGGCAGTAGCTGTAACACCAACTGAGAGAGAGACCCATCTGGTTATATTGAATAGCTTCAGGGTCATGGAGACAGTGATAAAAGTGGAATTCAGTTCTGATGCTGCTGAAGATCAGCCCCATGAATGGAAATTTCACCAGAGCAGTAAAGTGTGAAAGGAAATAATTAGTATTGTTTATATATGTGAAAGCACACACATCATCCCTGTGACAGATGATCAACATTTCAAGAGACAAGGATTTTTGTGGGTGATTTATTTTACTGGACCAATTGCATGGTTGGTATAGACTTAGACAAGCTTTTGAGTACCAGAGAGTACCCTTTCTGTGGTCTCAGATGAAAGCATATATAAATCTATCCCAACCATGCAGCTGGTCTAAAAAAGATATCATCAACAAAAGTCCTTGCTTCTTATATATTGCCTGGATCATCATGGCTACAGTAGTAAGTCAACACTACCAGAATGAGCATTTCCATTTACGTCAATCCACATTTTCTCACAGACTATTATGAACTCATGCAGATAGAGTCATAGACAAATTTAAAAAATATCTTCAATTTAGCAAGATATACAAGCATGTATTTGAATATAATCATTTGAGAAGTCCCATTGATAACAGC
>NW_005842146.1:777831-780391 GCF_000455745.1 Alligator sinensis
GTCCTTAAAGGAGCAAAAGGATATTATGAACTAGTTAACCACAGTTTTTCATACTCACATTTACTCTCTGAAAATTATTTAATAAGTATGACCTCATAGGGACTTGTGTACATAGAGGCATAGAAACATTGTTTGCTTCTTTTAGTATAGCCTTAGTTGACACTGATATATTTACACTGGTATAATACCATGTGCAAATACAAATTCTGATATAAGTATGGGTGACTGATGCCTCCTGAATCTGGAGGGGCACCTGATCACTGAGTGGGGAGGGTCCTCCAGCAGCTGATCACTGAGCAGCAAGAAAGGCAGTCAGTGAAGGTGTTCAATTTGCAGTTTATAAATTTACATCTTCACTGAATGCCTCTCTTGCATGCATACCAGCCTCTGGCATCTTTACTAGTCATTCCATCCAGAAAGAGCACACACCAACTGCAGATGCTCCCTCAGCCTGACAAGGGGTATTTATACCCGAAAGCTTGCTAAGAAGAATTTTTCCAACTATTTGAGTTGGTCTAATAAAAGATATCAGATTTACCCAAAGCACCTTGTCTGCCTATATCCTTAGACCAACACAGCTACAACCTATACCCCTATTATATTCCAGGGCACGCTGTATGCAAGAAAATATAGTGTATATATGTGTGCATATATTAAACTATGTATATTTTAAAATACTTTGTACATACATATATAGGGGTAGGACATGAAATTAGTTTTAGGAATATGCACACACACACACACATACATATATATGTATAATTTTGATATACATGTTAGGGTATGTTTTTATATATGTGTGGTTTTGTGTGTGTGTGTGTGTGTGTGTGTGTGCGCGCGCGCACACACATACAGGCATAGATATATAAAATTTGTCATATATCAAGTCATATATCAACATATATGTGTGTGTGTATGTATATGAGTGGGCAACAGAAATCATATATTTACGTGTATATGATGCATTTTGAAGGAGCGGTTCTGTATGCTCAACAAAATGTGATATGTGTGTATATAATTGACATTTACCTCCTACATGTACACATGTACATGCACGCACATACACATATATGATAAAAGCAAAAAAGCCAGGGACTCCCTGAAAACCATCAGCTAATTAATTATTGCCAATGCATTTAGAATTAAAGGTGGAAAACCATAAAAGCTTGTCTACATTAGAAAAACCCATAAAACATAAAATTGACACTACAGTGATCCCATTAGTATAGGTGCTGATATAAGATGATGCTTATAACAGTACTCTTTAATTCAAAAGAAGCTGCAGTGGTAAAGTGCCCTGTCTACCAGAAGTCTGTAGCTATGGAACTAATAACTACATATGTGCACATTTTTTTTTTGACGTTGGCAAGTCTGAAATTTCAATGCAGCTAAAAAATGTGCCCCTTAAATACTCCTGAGCTGATTTATTATTTATTGCAATGGGCATGTCTTCATTTCTTCTCTTTTAACTTAAGTTTTCAGTTCCTTGTAATTGCTCTAGTTTCTAGCACTTATTGTCAGTTCCTGACATGGAACTTCTCTCTCAATTTTCATGGCATCTTTCCCACTGTCTGTGCCCTCTATTATAACCAAACTTATTTCAAACCTCTCCTTTTATCTTCATAAAACCTTTGAGGAACTTTCTAATACCCAATTTACCTTCTTCTGTTTATTAAAATGTCACCACTCAGACCATTCTTCTTGATGTTTGAAGTGAAGATTATGTGTATCCATTACGAATATGTAATGAGCAGGGATCTGGGTTTTCTGTTCCCCATGGGAAAATGGGGGAAAATATGTTTTAACTGAGAAAAACACAGATTGTTCATTTTAAGGGAGAAACACATGAATTTCCCACTTTTGCAGAGCTTTCTGTAGGCTGGCAGAGTTTCAAGCTGCAAGAGCTTCTTGCAGAAAGGCTGGGAAAACCTAAGCCCTGTTTGGAGGGGAGGGAGAGGGGGAAGGGGCCAGGCCTGAGACTCTCAAGTCAGCCAGGGTTTGGCTCAGCTTCATTTTCCATCCTGAAACCTTTGGGGTAAGTAAAGCTTGCAGGGGGCTGGTGGCCAGCTGCGGCCCCCCACAACAGGGCTGGGGGACAGGTGGCTGTGAGTTAGGAATGAGGGGCACCGGCAGGGCTGGGGGAATGCCCTGTGAATTGGGTGCAGGTGCAGGTGACTGCCAGGGCTGGGGGGGACAGGTTGGGGACTGCAAGAAGAGCCAGCAGGGCAGGCAGGGCAGGGCAGGGCAGGCATGTGTGGGTGAAAATGGGTTAAGTGACACAACCATCTGCGACTGGTGATGCGGTGGCAGAGTGTGTCCGCAATCTAACCCTCCATGTGAGCGGCGCGTGATCACCTGTGGCCTAGCCAACCAAAAAACACCTAATGGGCATGGCTGGCTGTCCAGCATGTCCATGTGTTCCAGAACTTACCATCAGGGGAGCTTTTGGATTGGCTAAAAATTTTATATAGGGGACCGCACGCCTTGGTGCGGAGTCCCCAGGCTCTGACTCTCGAGACAGACTGATCACCTGTCTTGGGGCCTGGTCAGACCCCTAGGT
>NW_005842146.1:780774-791574 GCF_000455745.1 Alligator sinensis
GAATACTCATGTCCTTAAAGGAGCAAAAGGATATTATGAACTAGTTAACCACAGTTTTTCATACTCACATTTACTCTCTGAAAATTATTTAATAAGTATGACCTCATAGGGACTTGTGTACATAGAGGCATAGAAACATTGTTTGCTTCTTTTAGTATAGCCTTAGTTGACACTGATATATTTACACTGGTATAATACCATGTGCAAATACAAATTCTGATATAAGTATGGGTGACTGATGCCTCCTGAATCTGGAGGGGCACCTGATCACTGAGTGGGGAGGGTCCTCCAGCAGCTGATCACTGAGCAGCAAGAAAGGCAGTCAGTGAAGGTGTTCAATTTGCAGTTTATAAATTTACATCTTCACTGAATGCCTCTCTTGCATGCATACCAGCCTCTGGCATCTTTACTAGTCATTCCATCCAGAAAGAGCACACACCAACTGCAGATGCTCCCTCAGCCTGACAAGGGGTATTTATACCCGAAAGCTTGCTAAGAAGAATTTTTCCAACTATTTGAGTTGGTCTAATAAAAGATATCAGATTTACCCAAAGCACCTTGTCTGCCTATATCCTTAGACCAACACAGCTACAACCTATACCCCTATTATATTCCAGGGCACGCTGTATGCAAGAAAATATAGTGTATATATGTGTGCATATATTAAACTATGTATATTTTAAAATACTTTGTACATACATATATAGGGGTAGGACATGAAATTAGTTTTAGGAATATGCACACACACACACACATACATATATATGTATAATTTTGATATACATGTTAGGGTATGTTTTTATATATGTGTGGTTTTGTGTGTGTGTGTGTGTGTGTGTGTGTGCGCGCGCGCACACACATACAGGCATAGAAATATATAAAATTTGTCATATATCAACATATATGTGTGTGTGTATGTATATGAGTGGGCAACAGAAATCATATATTTACGTGTATATGATGCATTTTGAAGGAGCGGTTCTGTATGCTCAACAAAATGTGATATGTGTGTATATAATTGACATTTACCTCCTACATGTACACATGTACATGCACGCACATACACATATATGATAAAAGCAAAAAAGCCAGGGACTCCCTGAAAACCATCAGCTAATTAATTATTGCCAATGCATTTAGAATTAAAGGTGGAAAACCATAAAAGCTTGTCTACATTAGAAAAACCCATAAAACATAAAATTGACACTACAGTGATCCCATTAGTATAGGTGCTGATATAAGATGATGCTTATAACAGTACTCTTTAATTCAAAAGAAGCTGCAGTGGTAAAGTGCCCTGATGCAGTGTTATGGCTGTCTACCAGAAGTCTGTAGCTATGTAACTAATAACTACATATGTGCACATTTTTTTTTTGACGTTGGCAAGTCTGAAATTTCAATGCAGCTAAAAAATGTGCCCCTTAAATACTCCTGAGCTGATTTATTATTTATTGCAATGGGCATGTCTTCATTTCTTCTCTTTTAACTTAAGTTTTCAGTTCCTTGTAATTGCTCTAGTTTCTAGCACTTATTGTCAGTTCCTGACATGGAACTTCTCTCTCAATTTTCATGGCATCTTTCCCACTGTCTGTGCCCTCTATTATAACCAAACTTATTTCAAACCTCTCCTTTTATCTTCATAAAACCTTTGAGGAACTTTCTAATACCCAATTTACCTTCTTCTGTTTATTAAAATGTCACCACTCAGACCATTCTTCTTGATGTTTGAAGTGAAGATTATGTGTATCCATTACGAATATGTAATGAGCAGGGATCTGGGTTTTCTGTTCCCCATGGGAAAATGGGGGAAAATATGTTTTAACTGAGAAAAACACAGATTGTTCATTTTAAGGGAGAAACACATGAATTTCCCACTTTTGCAGAGCTTTCTGTAGGCTGGCAGAGTTTCAAGCTGCAAGAGCTTCTTGCAGAAAGGCTGGGAAAACCTAAGCCCTGTTTGGAGGGGAGGGAGAGGGGGAAGGGGCCAGGCCTGAGACTCTCAAGTCAGCCAGGGTTTGGCTCAGCTTCATTTTCCATCCTGAAACCTTTGGGGTAAGTAAAGCTTGCAGGGGGCTGGTGGCCAGCTGCGGCCCCCCACAACAGGGCTGGGGGACAGGTGGCTGTGAGTTAGGAATGAGGGGCACCGGCAGGGCTGGGGGAATGCCCTGTGAATTGGGTGCAGGTGCAGGTGACTGCCAGGGCTGGGGGGGACAGGTTGGGGACTGCAAGAAGAGCCAGCAGGGCAGGCAGGGCAGGGCAGGGCAGGCATGTGTGGGTGAAAATGGGTTAAGTGACACAACCATCTGCGACTGGTGATGCGGTGGCAGAGTGTGTCCGCAATCTAACCCTCCATGTGAGCGGCGCGTGATCACCTGTGGCCTAGCCAACCAAAAAACACCTAATGGGCATGGCTGGCTGTCCAGCATGTCCATGTGTTCCAGAACTTACCATCAGGGGAGCTTTTGGATTGGCTAAAAATTTTATATAGGGGACCGCACGCCTTGGTGCAGGGTTCCCCGGGCTCCGACTCTCAAGACAGACTGATCACCTGTCTTGGGGCCTGGTCAGACCCCTAGGTTACCAGCAGAAGCTGCTCTGGTTGTTCCGAGCTCCATAGCTTACTGCCTCACTTCACCCGCCACCCGTTGCTTGTCTTGCCGTTGTATATAGTTTATCATCTGTATTGTGCTCCAAGTTATATCACCTACCAAGTGTTCAACTGTTCTGTAAGTAAACTTCAAGTTTTATTTCACCCTCTCATTGCCTCCGGTATACATCTCTCTCTCGCACCCGGCATCCCCGAGCGTGTCTGGGTTGGTGTCACCACCCGGTGCCCCACTCAGGACGCGACTGCGGCCGTTTTCCCACACACCTTGCGGAGAACGCGCCCCACATGCTGCTGTAGCAGTGGCCGTACACCGTGTCCCATGCTGGGTCAGGTGCCAGGCTGCTGCTGCCAACCTGAATCACCTGCAAGAAGTTGAAGAGTGCTTGATACCTGGCACCTGCAGCTCCCAGCTGCTGCTACTGCCCCTAATCCTGGACAGTGGTGGCAGGGCTGAAGGAAGCAGCAGGAAGGGAAGGAGGGGGCACAACATTGCACCCCTGCATGCCAGGCTAGGGTTGGTGGCTGGGGCTGGGGTACTGCAGTCCTCCACATCAAAGCATAGTAGGAAGCACCTCCACCTCACTGCACTACCTCCTTCCCCACCCAAGCTGAGGCAGGGCCTTGCCCTAGGGTACTGTGACACCCCACCTCCTACATACACACCTTGGTGCCCTGGGAGGTTGCCCTTACTGCCCACTTCTAAGGCTGGTTCTGCCTTCAGGACATGCCAGCAGTGCTGGGGTGACAGGGCAGGGGGGTATGGGTCTTGCTGGCAGGGCTTGGAGGGGATGTGGCATAGGAATAAGGGGCAATGCCATGGGCAAGGCATTGGCATGTCAGGGATGCTCAGCACCACAAAGCAGCAAGGGGGCAGCCACAGTTGGACCCACATCCTGGTACAGGGGTTAGCTGCTGCCAGGAGGGAGTGCATGGGGGGTGGGCAGGGAACAAGGGTCACCAGCAGGGCTTTGTGTGGTGGGGCTGTGGCTTGTGAGTGAGGGGAAACACCATCAGAGCTGCTCAGCACAACAAAGCAGTGGCGGGGGGAACAAGGAGGCAGGAGGCAACTGCAGTTGAACCCATATCCTGGTGAGTGAGGGGAACAGCAGGAGCTCTGATTTTTCCATGATCAAAAAACAAAAATCAAGTGCCAAAATATATAGGTCTTTAGAATTTATTTTATTATAATGATTGAGGCACTGGTAGGCTTCCAAATTGCTTAAAAAGTACAAATATATCCATAAAACATTGTGTTCAGTTAATACCTATATATACAGTGGCCTTTCATTTTAATAATGGATTTGGGGTTTTTAATCACAAAATTTGCAATTTTTAAACAGAGAAAACAAGGATCCCTGGTAATGAGGCCAGATGAGAACCCTGGACCCAGTGGGTCTTATTCAGATCAGGGGAATTCATTCCCTGAATAGGCATCACCTGCAGCAAGCCCAGAGCAGCACCCTGGTCCCACAGCTGAGTGAGACAATCAGGGAAGCCAATGCCCTGAAGTCACAAGCAAAAGAGTCCACCTGCTCCAGCCCTTACAAGCCAGACCCAGCCTGTGGTATCCTTGTCTAGGCAAAAGTTCTGACCCTGTGTACACATCCTTACTGTTTCCCTTTTTTTTACTCCTGGCTCCAACTCGAGTTTCTGATTCTGGTAGGACACTTAGCATCCCCTAATTCTGGTTTTCTGTTCCTGATTCTGGTCTGAATTCTGATTCACTTTGGCTTCTGATCCCAATTAACCCTCAGCTTACTTTGTTTCTAGCTCTGGCTTTTGATCCTGGTCTGTCTGGACTTTGGCTATAGCTTCCAGTTCCTGTTTTGGCATCCAACACCTCCATATTCACAGCTCTTAGAAAACCAACCTGAACTGCACATATGTGTCAGGTGCCTAACTGCTAGGCCACACCACCCATGCCCTGGTCCCTAACAGAATCCTTAAATGGAAATTTAACCCTTTTATGACATTATTTTGTGTTCTAATAAAATGTAGTTCATTACTTTCCCTATAAAATATCTTCATGTCTAAGTATGGTTAAGTAAGTACTTTTGTGTTTAACATATTTGCTGTTTTTCATTCATTTATTGCTTGACTTTATACTTATCTTTGAAATCAATTTATTTTGTAGATGTTGGGCAGCTGTCCAGTGTTAAATATGCTTTTAGCTTTCCATGGCATTTATGATAAAAAAAAAATCAATTTTGATTAGTAACTTGCATTTTGTTATGAACTAAGTGCTTTCCTATGTTTCCTTGTCACTGACAGCTAGTTATCAGAGCTTTTTTTGTGTGTGTGTATTTCAGAAATTTTTTCCTATAATGCTACAGCAGAGACATAATCTTAACTCACATTATCTTTCAATTTCATACCGTCAGACTAAAATATTAGATATGCAGTCCTACAATTTTATGAAGGTATGAAGCAGAAATTGGATTGAGAAGAATGATCCTCACATTTAAAAACTTGGACTCTCACATCCCAAAGGAATGGGTATGTCCCTAGGAGAAGACCAAAAAGGCCTAAACTGAAAAATTAGAGTTATTTATCATGAATTGGACTTTAATAGCATGTATATTGTGCCAGGCAGGATGGATCTGGCTTTATTTCCTAGAAGGTAATGTAGCTTTCAAAAATATGAAAGGCCATTTAGACCTTATCCATTAAACACACCATATTTTCTCACATTCAACACACCCCAAAATCAGTCCCACTCAAATTGAAAACTGTTTCTTTGCTGGAAAAAGAGTAATCCTTGAGAGACTGTATGTAATATAGGAGTAGAATGGCTCCTGCTTGGGTCTCTACCCCACCACACAAGACACCTCAAGATCCTGCTACTTCACAGACTCCCTTGCCTCAGAGGGCAACCCAGATCCCAGAGCCCCAGGCTTCCCAGACATGCCCAGGGGCAGAAACAGGAAATGCAAACAGGAGGAGAGAAAGGAAGCCCTGAGGCTGTAGCGGTAATAGCAGCCAGAGTTGTGGTGGGAGCAGTGCCCAGGAAGAAGTCTGGAGGTTGCAGTTGGACAGCCTGTTCAAATTTATTGGGGTTTGGAGGTGAAACACCAGATTAAGTAGACTAATAACCAGATTAAGTAGACTAATAACTTTAAATGGTTCTTTGTCCTTAGATGTCTGATTTCTTTGTTTTGCTCAAAGGTTCTGTGTAAAACTGACCATCCTATTTTGGACCTTGTGAAGAGATAGCGGGAAGAAGAGGAGAGCAGAGGTGCCAGAGCAGCTGCTCCATGATGCTGGGGTGAACTGTGGGAGAGAGGGGCAGAGCCAGAGAGAAACAGAGGCAGGAGGAGAGGGGTGTTGCTGGCGAGGAAAACACAAGAATGGGGAGTGGGGAGAAAAAAAGCAGCAGGGAAAGGCTCCCGGAGAGTGAAGAGGACCAGAGGGACTTACTAGGCAGCAGCACTCAGGCAAGAGGAGCTAAAAAAGTATTTTCCTAGAAAGGAAAAACTGGGACCAGGGAACTCTCCACCCATGCCAAGGATATTGAGGCTGAGTAGTTTTTGTTGTGGAGGGTGTGTCCGGGAACTGGTCCAGCAAGTCTTTGATCAATAAGAAAATGAAAAAGAAAGAGATAAGAAGGCGATTATGAAGAGAAATTGCTGCAAGTCCCAAGGAAGAGGGATGCCCGGGGAATAAAATGAGGATTAGAGAAATAGAACCCAGGGCAAAGAAGGCAAGATGGACTCTTAAGTGATTGACAAACAGCCTTCAGTTAAGTTGAATTTATACCCAATTTGGATCTGGTTTAAGTTGATGTTCATGTTTAATTGATGTAAAGAAGTACTGGTAACCCTGCTAGCCACAGGACAATATGTAAATTTAAAAAATTGATAAATAAAGGACATGGTAAACTTGACTGGAAAGGTGTAAGACTATAATCGATAATTGAAAGTCGACCCATTGGATGCCTTACAAGAAAACAAAAAAAAAAAAGAAGGGGAAACAAAGGTGCATTCCTAAGGGATTCTCTTCCATATGGTAGATTTCTAGCTACTACGACAGTAGATAATAATTGACATCTCCCGACTTATAACACCGTATATTAATCAAGACATGGCAGGTGAGAGTCGGTAGATACTGTTATACGATCAGGCGGTGCAATCTGATATACAAAAGACTAGGAGAGTGTGCCAGGTTAGACATAAGCCCCCCACAGACATGAAAAGATTTTTTTCCCATGGTAGACTAAAATGAGCCTTAGGTGTGTTCTTTTGCCTCCCCCTGCAACAAGGAGTATGCATTTCCTGCCAGAGACATCTGGACATAAATTACCTTGTCATTACTGGAACATCATTCACTTCTGTGACTCACAGCAATTTAGTCTCCTGAGTGTTAGACCCTGACTCCATCTGGCGCCCAGCGACTAGGGAGACAATGATCCAATTACTCGTGGGTCCTGTTACTTGTTAGCCAGAGCAGACAGAGAGCAAATGCTATTTGCACACATTGCTCACAAAAGCTTTATTTAGAATGGAAACAGCTTCAGGCCAGGTCCCAAAAAACCCCAGCAAACTGGGGACCTACAGTGAACAATAGTTTTTTCCCACATTTATACACCTTGGTTTATACTCATTAACATTCATTCTACCCTCGCTCCTCCTACGTTCCACCCATTTCTCCTCCTATCTCCTCCTGCCTTTGTTTACTGTTTGCTTCATTAGCATGGAAATGCTTATACATTTTATTAATTTACATGCTTTTTTGCTATGAGTGCATGTCTAAGACCTTGACTTCTCTTCTTCGGTCAATGGGCGGACTTTGACCAAAACCTGAAAGCTTTTGGAGGCTTCTTCACCAATCACCATTCACCCTTTTTGCGTATGTTCATCTTGGATTCTGTTACCAATTACGTGTTGTTTTTCACATTCCAGTATGTTTTTCTGTCTCATGTTGTACCATCTTCCACATTCCCAAAATGTCACCTCATTCACAGCACACAGACTCACACAAATTCACTTGCTGCTTTTTCCTCAGAAAATGGTTGACACAGTTATGATGGTTACTTAGCATAAGCAAATGGCTATCTTAGATATCATTCTGCCTTGTGGTCAGCAGGTTTTGCTAGGCTACAGGTAATAGCCTTTTATTCAGCTTCAAATCCAGTGCTCCCTAAGATCCAAATATTGTCATCCTAACACTGAGAATTGAAATGCCTTGGGTAAAGGTCATTAAACAGAACATAGGGATACTAGATGGAACTTGAGGGACTGTGTTATATAGGAGAGCATATTATATAATCTAATAATCAATTCTGACCTAAAAACCTAAGTAACTTATGAAAATATTTTCTTACTGTGTGCATACTTAAAATCTAGTTCATTACATTTTATTTTTATTCACCTCATTCTCATTTTTCTCAGGTGTTAGAATTTTAATGTTTCTTCATTTTTTTTGCTACTTATTAATTTTGTAGTCAAAGCAGTATATAGTCTTCTCTTTTTGGATCTGATTTACATACTTATTTCAACTAACATTGAATTTGAAACACAGATAACACCTCCTGCAGGGAAATAAAAATATTGTCTATGACAGGAAAATTATCTAGACTAAAGATAAGCTTGATCATATATCCGTCTTTCAAATAGTCAGCAAGTTCTAAGCCCTTGTCTCATAGTAATAGATTTTTAAATAATGGTTTATTTTGAGTACCCATTGGCCAAATCCACACAAGCATGGCAGTTTGGTTCCCTGGAGACAAGTAGTGACAGTGCACCTTGCACCGCCACTACTTGTCCCCAGTGAACGCCCATGTCACACATGCTTTTGTGTGCAGCAAGTTACCCTGGGTCAGGTAGGGAAGGCTGGGGCCAGCACTGAGCTAGCCCCAGCAGCCTTACCTGGGGTGCTGGGGGCTTCCCAGGGCTGCAGCAGTGGCAATTTTGCCGGACAGAGCCTGGCCAGAGGCCACAGTATGGGTCTAGGCACTTTTTTTTCCCCGTGGGTTTTTTTGACCCCTAGACTCCCTTGCAGCATGGAGAACATTTGAACGTGTGGTATGCAGCGCTGCAGATGTGTTTGCAGCACCACATACTACACAGCTGTCCTCATCTGGATGTGGCTGTTGGGGTCAGAATTATTCTTCTGGCTTGCAGATCTTGTGTGAAATCCTTTGTGTACTAGTTACTGCAACAAAAAGGTTAGAGTAGTTTTCTGGGAGCCAGGTGTTTACCACTGTTCATGACTTCCTATGTCATTTTAGATCAGTTTATGCTCTATCCTGATTGTTTACTTCTCTACAAAGTAGATTTCATTATATTTTCATTTTCACAGGTATTTTGAAATGCTAAATTAATTAGTAATAAATCCTGGTTTCTGAACCACAGGCACGATAGGAGGAGGACTCACAGGGGATTTGTATTGAGGTTGGATAAGCATTTGGCAGGGATGGTTTCAGGAATGGCATATCCCATATTTGTACAGGGGTTTGGACTAGATAAGCGTAGAGGTCCTTTACAACCATCTGATTTTAGGAGTCTATAATTCACCTCTTGCCCTAGACAAACTTAAAAATGGGAAGCCCTACCTTACAAACACTAGCACATATGAGTAATTATGCTCATGAATGTTAGTGTTGTTTAAATCGAAGTGAATTCTCATTGTTTTGGTTGAATGTAGGTGCAGTTAAATAGGCTTACTCTTATTTCAAGGCACTTTGGCACTCTTAGAGCAGCATAAAGTTGCCTTTGTGAAAATAAGAATTGAACCTTGTAGAGTTGTTCCTATCATTAATACTTATGCTATTTGGAAATTGTACCTTTCAGTTTGTGCGGTCTTTCTCATTAGTACTAATCTTTGCTATGTACACCTGCCCATCAGGAATCACACTTGATTATTTCACATAAGTCACCACACAGGCATCAGCAGTTAACAACACTTTGTCTGATGAAGTTATATTTTAATGAGGCAATCAAGAAGCAAAATATTCTGTGATTTTTGTTTCTCCCCATTGTCAGATGACTACACATAGCCATAGGTAACAAATATATTACTATAACTGTGATAGCATGGCAGTGCATAATTTACTTCTAATTGTTACAGTTCAAAGTGTTAAGACTTCTAATGTAACAAATTTTGGTTTTGTAATTTGTTATTCAAGTACACTGTCAAGAGGGCATTGATGATAACTCGTATCTAAAGAGTGACTACTTTGAAGTAGGATATAACTAAAAACTAGCAGAATGAATCCACATGAAGGCAAATATGATGTTCCTTGTAAATGTGCATTAATATCTGTACAAATTGTCCCAGTCTTCATTGTTTATACTATTAGGTTAGAGAAATTGCCAAGCAGGAAAAAAAAGCATTACCTTGACATTTTTTGATAATGCTATTTATTATATTTAGATACAATTATGCACTTTAATAAGTACAGTGATAGATATGAAATAGTGCTGAGGTAAGAAAAATCTCATTCCTTGTATATATTGTAAGCCAGATATTCCACAAAAGGAAAACATTTCATACTTCTTTTTAGGAACAAATGGAGTTACTCTAGATTTCTAATTCTGTAATCAATAATTCTGAAGATATGCCAATTGTATTTTAGAATATTTATAGGAAAATGTTCCAACTTTGAGGGATTTTGTAAGTTAGAAGAGAATACAAATATACACACAGCTGAATTTTTCTTCAAGTAATTTCTCTTTCCTTAAATAAAGTAAAGGGTGCTGAAGGCACTGGCCGACATCATTGCAGAGCCACTGGCGGGAATATTTGAACACTCGCGGCACACAGGCCAAGTCCCGGAGGACTGGAAAAGGGCCAATGTGGTCCCCATTTTCAAGAAGGGGAGGAAGGAGGACCCGGGCAACTATAGGCCAGTCAGTCTCACCTCCATCCTTGGCAAAGTCTTTGAAAAAATTATCAAGGCTCACATTTGCGAGAGCCCGGCAGGACAAATTATGCTGAGGGGAAACCAGCACGGGTTCATGGCAGGCAGATTGTGCCTGACCAATCTAGTCTCTTTTTATGACCAGGTTACGAAACGCCTGGACACAGGAGGAGGGGTGGATGTCGTATACTTAGACTTCAGGAAGGCCTTCGATATGGTATCCCACCCCATACTGGTGAACAAATTAAGAGGCTGTGACTTGGATGACTACACAGTCCGGTGGTGGCGAATTGGCTGGAGGGTCGTACCCCAGAAAGTCGTGGTGGATGGGTCG
>NW_005842146.1:792353-831404 GCF_000455745.1 Alligator sinensis
CTCTTTCCTGCCTATGCAGGGGGTCGGACTCGATGATCTATTGAGGTCCCTTCCGACCCTAACATCTATGAATCTATGAAAAGCTTTAAAAAACAACAAGTACATCTAGTATCTGGTATCTTCTCTAAGTGCATGTGGTGATCTGTGAATGCTAATTATGGTAATTCATTGTTAAAAATCCTGTGGTGTAACTATGCTGCAGGTGGCTGCCCTTGGAATTTAGCCAGTTGGAGCCTAGGTCTATAACTCGTGTGTCTATGTTCCCAGTTGGACTTCAGCTGGGCAATGCACATCAACTAGTCAATCTCTTCCTCAGACAAGGACATTTCTCAGAAGAGGTGTAACTGGCCAGTACTGCATTTGGACAGGAGCAATGGACAGAGGTTTTCTGCTGCTGGAAAAAATGCCACCTCTTTTTTTTTTCTGCTGATGTTTTGAGTAGTCATTTAAACAATGGTTTTCACTGGCAAAAAAATGAAGTGACATCTCCCCAGCCACAGGGAGCCAGTAGCCATTCTTCTGTCCTCCATGCTGCCACAGTAACTGCTGCTTCAGGGTCCTGTGGTGGGGAATGGGAAACAAGAAAGTGAGATGCCGCTGGCTCAATTCTGGTGCTTCCCCCCCACCACTTCCCTTAGCCAGTGCCCAGGGCTTGTGCCCCTTTGCCATCCCTCAGTTATGAATAATTAGTGCTAATTGATGCCCCTCCTCCCCACACTTGCTACAGAGGGACTATGAAAGGAAACTCCAGGTAATGAAGAAAGCATTAAGTATTTGGAAATATTTTTCCACGTGCCACATGATTTTAGATGAGTGAAAAAAATCCTCTGTGTTTTAATAAATTGTTTAAGTGTACCTATCTGTATTTAGCTATTACCTATGATCCAAAAAGAGTAATTTACTACCAACTGGGCATGTCCACACAATACATTTACTGTACAGTTGACTAATTAGTAAACATATCGGCATCTACACACATGCCCCTATTAAGCTGGAGTAAACTAATTTACTCTGCAACAGGATAGTACTTGTAAATACAAGTACTGTCCTGCTGCATAGTAAAAAAACTCCACAGCAGTGCACATGTAGGAACTGAAGAGGTTGGCTGGGCATGAGGGTGCTTCAGTGTGGGGGGCTGCCTGCTGGTGTGCTGAAGCAACCTTATGCCCCAGCCAGTCCCTCTGCAGCATGTTGAGCTGGAGGCGAGCAGCCCTGGGTTGGCAGGCTGACTCTTGGGTCCCCATGCCAGCTGAGGTTGCTCTGCTCTGGTTCAACATGCAGATGTGAACCCAGCAACAATAAGCTCCAGAGCAACAAACTCCATTAACAAGCACATGTAGATGCCCCCTATCCCCCTTGTTCCTTTAAAAGTAATCTGATTTGAGGTGGTATGTGGCTCATAGATGAATTCTGTCAATAGAAAGTATAATTTGGCTATGTGTTCAACTTACAAAATTAAAAAGAAAGGTTTTATTAGATATATATCTAGATTTCAGTATCAATATAGTTACACGCACATTTAGGGATTACATTGTATCTGTCTACTATGAAGAAATTAGGTGCAAATATTTGGAATGTACTTTGTGTATTCAATGGACATCACTTAGTCATTGATTTCATGTTATTTTAACATGCATTATATCACTGGGTTTGCTAAAACTGGAATTATCTAACTGATTAGTGGTATTTAAATGCTAAATCTTGCCAGAATTTAAAAAGATCATTAAGGGTGCAAACAAAAGTGACAATTTTCACCTGATCTGGCCACAGAAAGCAGTTTATAGCTGGGGTGGGGGTTATACCCTGCTGCCACTTGCCCAGCTGAGGTGGAAGGGTGGGATGTGGGTGTGGCTCACTCTGGGTGCCTGCATCAAACCCCCTCCCCCTGCCGTGGCTGAGCAAGTGGCAGCAGGGCATAGCCCCTGCTCCCAAGTCTGCAGTGCCCTCATCCCTTGCTCCCCCCCCCACCCCCAGCTGGACAAGCAGCGGCAGGGCAGAGTCCCTGCTCCCAGTGCTGGTGCAGGCTCAGCAGCTCTGGAAGTGGGGGCTATGCCCTGCTGCTGCTTGCCCAGCTGGGGTGGGGGGAGGGGTTCACTCTTTGCAGAAGGTGGCATGTGGCAGCAGAGCATAGCCCCCACTCCCAGTGCTGCTGCATACACATCATGCCCCTTCTGCCCCAGCTGGACAAGAGGCAACAGTGTCCACATCCCATGCACCGCCACCCAGCCTAGGCAAGCAGTGAGTTATGCCCTGCAACTGCTTGCCCCTTCTGCCTGGAGCTAGCCATGCCCACATCCTGCCACCCCCCCGCCCCCAGCCCAGCTGGGCAAGCAACAGCAGGGCATAGCCCCTGCTTCAAGCACTGCCATTCCTGTATCCAACATCTATCCACCCTTCTCCCCAAGTCCCACATGCCCTCACCCCAGCTGGGCAGCTTGTCTCAGCCTTAGCCCAATCCCTCCCTCCCCCATGCCCCTTCCCTCTCTCCTCCCCGAACCCCAACAGACTTACCAGATGGAGGCAGCTGTGTCCAGCATGGTGAGGACTACTGCCTGTTTAGTCTATGGCTGAATCTATGAGGTGGTGCTGAATGTTCAGATCCGATTTGACCGAATCAAATCAGGACAGTGATTCGAATCTCCGAATTGTGTCACTGTCCCTCTGAATTGGCCAAATCTGAATCCAAAGCAAATACTTGCCACTTCACATAGGCCTACTGGTCACTGCTATGGGAACCTGGCTGCAGGCTCCCAGCCTGCAGCTAGATTCCCCTCCTCCCTGGAACCAACAATAAACTTCTGTTTGGTCTGGGGTAACACACTAATTCATAATGCTTTTCAAAAATCATTCCAAGTTGGGAGCTGCACTTCCATCTTCACTCCAAATGACTGTCAAAGCTGTAATACAGTTCATTAGTTCTGCTAGGTAACAGTCCAGGAAAATGGTTAAAAATAACAAGCTCCCTGGATCAACATTGTTTCCTCTCTCTCACCAGCCCCTTGAGCTTGTGTTTAGGACTAAACAATTACTCTGAAATCAATGTTGTATTTTATCTTCAGTTTGCAAAAGCACTAAAAATGTAATCAATAACTGTGGCACTTCTTTCTGCATAACTGCATCATCCATGTAGACTTATGTACCTTCATCTGATGGTAAATAATCTATAATATGTTTAGGGAAAACATAAACATAAATAGGAAGGCAGCAAGGGATTGCAAGGTGATCCCAAGAGTACTCCAAGACAGTCACAGAACTCATAGTTACTTGCCAGCAAGCATGAATAACTGCTTCCTGTCAGGGAGATATGAGCACATTCAATTTAACACACCTTCTGACAAACCCAAACATTTCATTTTCTCAGTAAGTAAACCATGATCAACTCTCGGTCATCTGCCTTAGACAAATCAATAGGCGTAGCCCTATGAAGGAGTCTTCATCTGTCTTGTGACATCATTAACTGTCTTCCTGTTGTTTCAATGGATTTTTTTAGAGGAGGGGGAGAGGGGGAATAGGACAGCTCCAACTTTCCTTTTTTGCTGTATAATAGTCATAAATATTATATAGCAAAGTGAAGAAAAGTATGTATGGTGAAGTATAGACTTTTAGCTGATGAAAATGATAATGTAATGTTTCCTAGGCACTTAATTTTTTTTCTCTTTTGTTCACTAGATGTGAAATTCTCCCATTTATGAGCAAATTTCATAGTTTCATAGTTTTTAGGGACTGGAAAGGACTTTACAGATTATTGGGTCTAGCCCGCCTGACCCCAGCAAGATGGGCATTAAGATGGTTTTTGAAGATCGCCAGGGTGGATGACTGTACCGCCTCTGGGGGGAGCCTATTCCAAACCCTCAGCACTTAACTTGTAAAGAAGTTTTTCCTTGTGACTAGCCTGAAGTGATCTTCAATCATTTTATGAGCCACTTTAATTCTGCTTTGTTGGATACATCTTGTGGTTGCCATATGCTCACGGGTTAAGTTGTCCCTTTGTTCCTTGGTGCCCAAGATTATGAATGACAATTGGTTGAAAATCTTATTTGGAAATTTTCATGAAAAGGTTGTCATTCACTCTATAGGAAAACATGTTTAATGTTAGATATCTAACGTTGTAACTCTTCAAACTTCCTTTAGGCCTATAGTAAGGAGTCCCTACATGTCAACTTCTTTTTTTCCCTCTGAGCCATGAGTTAATTTTTACTTTATTTTTCAGTATTATAACCTCCACATTTACAAATATTCTGTGGATTATCACCTGTAGCAGTGAGAGCTGTGAGCTCTGCAGCTGATGGGGCTTGACCTCAACCTTCAGCATTCCCTGCACTGTCCCCACTGCAAGTCATAGCATATATATATATATGTGCCCCAACTCTGGTTCTCTTATTTAGCTCAAAATTAGAGAATGTGTTCTGGATGTCTTGTCTGTTAATTGAGTTCATATTAAATATGCATAATCTTCCTAAGGCCTGAGAATGTATGTTAATCCAACTGGAAATGAAATGGTTTTAAAGGCGTCATTGCTCTATATTAAAATATTTATGTCATTTTAATAATCAGCTTGCCAGGCATTCTCTGTCTCTGTTCATTCATGACTGCTATCAGGAGAGCTATGAATTTGTTACAGCAATTTGGAGAAAATCAGCTCTGATTTGGCTCAGAGCTGACTGAGCCAGAAATAAATCACTAAAATAATATATAGAATTTTAGTGTTCCAGGAAATGATTCATTTCTAGTTTGTTGCTTCCCTATATAAATTTCACATTTTTAATTATAGCAAAATATATTTACTTATGCATATATGAGAAGTGAGAGACTTTTAAGGCAAACACATCCTCTGTTCTAATTATTTCTCGTAAGAACAAAAGTTAGGGAGAGATGGAATCTCAATTTCAATAGGCCTCGTTATTGGAAAAGGGAATGACTTCAAAGCTGCATTTCTTCTATAAAATAATGTTGTTTCTCCTTTAGTATGTAACACAAGAATATTGCATATTTCAGCATGTGTATTTGCAAGCCTCTTGTACTGAAGGAAGGAATGTTTCAAAATATGTCCTTTTTGGGAAGGTCAGTGAAACCTTCTTCAGAAGGCTTAGTGGGGAAATGGCAGTGGCTGGTGGCCATGTTGGGTGTCAAGAGAAGAAGAATACTATCCTAGCAATAAGGTTGGATTGTGTGTGGCAGTTGGGTCCAGAAGGGAAAACTCTCTGAGCTTCTTTAGTCAAGTAGGTAAAAGCTCAATGGAATCTAATGTCCAATCCACACCATTGTACTTCCTGCCATGTCACACATGTATGGCAGGAGGCACAACTGTGGGATTGTGCATTAGATCCCATTGCATCTTATTGCAGATGTAGGTGAAGCTCAGGATCATGATTTTGGGCTTCCCCTGCACTGGCTTCCATGGCTGTCAGCCCTGCAGCTGATGGGGCTTGACCTCAACCTTCAGCATTCCCTGCACTGTCCCCACAGCAAGCCCTGCTGCTGCTGCAAGCCTCATGAGTTGGGGCAGAGGGGAGAAGGCTGCTGTTGCTGTGAACCTCTTGAGGTGTGGGGTTGGCAGTGGATGGTGCATGTATGTGGCTGGGAGCCTCTCAGTTGATGGGGCTCCCAGCCACAGAGCACCTAGCCACATGTTTAATTACTGGTGTGATTAACATTTTTGTGGAATAACTTTGTAGCTTATTGCTTTTTTTATCATACCATTAATTGGTTGAATGGGTAGCTGGGTCACAACTTAAGGCATGATTACCTAGTTAATCATACCTTAAGTGTGACTTGTAGAGGGAGTCTCTGGGTGTTTTTAGATGTGTGTGAGATGCAGCGCCGGGCACTTTTTAAAGTGCCTGGTACTATGCTGCATACATTCGTATAAATGGTGAAATGCATGTTGGTGCTGAGAAAATGGCAGCAGCACACTTTTAAAATAAAGCACATCAAAGGAGTTGTAGTTCAAAAGTATATGTACCACTGCCATTTTCTCAGCGCTGATGCATATTCCACCATTTATACAAATGCATGTAATGCAGTGCTGGGCACATCAGCTCACATGTGGAGCAGACTTGATTAATCAAGTCTGCTTCAATGCGCTGGATCCCTGGTGTGTCGCAACAGGAAAAAGTATGGGTATAAATGTCCTCTGTGAACAGAGGCAGGGTCTGGTTGACTATAAAAGACTGTCCTTTTGAAAACACTGACTGAGCAGCTCTCACATAAAATGTGTGTGTGTGTGTGTGTGTGTATAATGATTTTTAATGTTTTCTTTGTAAGGATTTCATTTATTGTTATCCATTTACTATTGTAATAAAAAGCTAAATGTGGATTTTTTTTATTAATTATTATTCAGTGAGACAAATTTAATGCCAAGTACCCCACATTAGGTGCTGCTGGTATGTGTGTATGTGAACCCATAGGGGTTATTGAATCATAAAATCATAGAAAGAGGGACTGGAAGGGACCTGTGAGATCATCAAGTCCAGTCCCCTGTCACGGGCAGGAGGTAATTGGGCTCAAATGAGCACAAAGAAGTATTTGTTCAGTCTCCTCTTAAAGACCAACAGACATGGCAACTGCACCACATCTGCTGGAAGTGTCTTCCAGATTCTAGTTACCCATACAATAAAGAAATTTTTCCTTGTGTCCAGCTGAAACTTTTCCTTGACTAGCTTGTGTCCATTAGTCCACATCATCTTGAGGGGGGCTTTTCTGAAAAGTTGTTCGCCTAGATCCTGGTGTTTTCCCTTAACTTATTTGTAGGCGGCTATCAAGTCACCTCAGCCTTCTTTTGCTCAGATTGAACAAACCCAGATCCCAAAGTCTCTCCTCATAGGGCCTGTCTCCCAGGCCCTTGATCATGTGGGTGGCCACTCTCTGCACCCTTTTGAGCTTGTCCACATGCTTCTTGAAGTGCAGTGCCCAGAACTGGACACGGTACTCCAGCTGTGGCCTCACCAATGCTGCATAGAGGGGGAGAAGCACCTCTCTGGATCTGTTGGCGACACACCTGCTGATGTATGCCAGAGTTCTATTTGCTCTGTTGGTGACTTCATCACACTGGTGCCTCATTCATCCTCTGGTCAATTGACTCCCCTAGGTCCCTTTAGGATGCAGTGCTAGCCAATGAACCACCACCCACTGTATAGATATGTTGAAGGTTCTTTCTACCCAGATAAAGGACCTGGCATTTTTCCCTGTTGAACCTTGTATGGTTTTGTTCAGGTCAAAGGCCAGCCTGTCCAGGTCTTCCTGAATCCTTGATCTGTTCTCTGATGTGCCTGCTTGTCCCCACAGCTTGGTATCATGCACAAAATTAATCAATGCACTTTTCAATCCCTCATTCAGCTCATTAATAAAAATGTTAAAGAGCATGTACCTGAGCACTGACCCCTGGGGTACACCACTGAAAATGGCCTTCCAGGATGGGGCCACCCCATCAATTATGACTCATTGGGATCAGCCACCAAGCCAGTTCCCAACCCACCTCACTGAAGCCTGGTCTAGGCCAGTACTCTCTAACTTAACTGAGAGGATTTCAGTGGGAAACAGTATCAAAGGCTTTGCTGAAATCTAGGTAGATGACATCCAACTCCTGTTCCATATCCAGGTGGTTAGTTACCTAGTCATAAAAAGACACAGGTTTGTTAGGCATGACCTCCCCTCTACAAAGCCATGCTGGTTGCTTCTCAATACCCCACCAGATGTGAGCTTGTATTTATGGCCTCCTTGACAGTTTTTTTCAAAGATCTTCCCCAGGACTGAAGTCAGACTGAGCAGTCTATAATTGGCAGGGCCATCCCTCTTTCCCATCTTAAAGATGGGAACCACTTTTACCTTTTTCCAGTCATTAGGGACAACTCCTGAGTTCCATGTCTCCCCAAACAGCCCCACCAGAGACACTGCTATGAGCTCAGTAAGTAAAGGTCTCAGGTAAAGGTTGTCTGGACTTGGAAACATCCAAATGATCTAAGAGTGTCTTCACCTGTTCTGGACTGATTTTATGAGGAACACTGTCATTGCTGTATTCCCTGAGCTGCTGGTCTAGTGACCAATTCTCACCTGGTTTCAGGAAAACTGATGCAAAGTCATTATTAAGAAGCTCTGCCTTTTCGTGGGGTCAACTATGGGCTTCCCCTCCATGTTCAGTAGGTGTGCCACAGTGGAGCTTGTTTTTTTCTTGCTCCCTATGTACATATAGAAGGGTTGTGAAGCCAAAGGTTGTGCACTTAAGGGTTATGGACTTAAGGGTTGTTCACTTAATATTGCATAATCCTTTTATATTCACAGGAGATCTCTCTCTGTTACGACAAAAAAACCCACCTTGGTAGAATAGTCTAGGTCAGGTGTGGGCAATTATTTAGGCTGGAGGGCCACTTCTCTACCCTGGGGCCTGGCCTTCTTCTATTTCCAACCTGTAATTCAAAGTTGATGAAAGGGCAGTGAGAATTTTAGCATTATGAAATGGCGGGGGAGGAACAGGGAATAAGTTCTTTCGATGGTCACTGTTAGTTATTTTCTCATTTTAAGAATTGCTGTGTTTTTTTCCCTTGGCTTAAAAAAATGCTTGAGGATTGGAATGGTTGTATAACCATCTTGCAATCAGGTGAATTAGTAAGGTGGCCACCCATCACCAGGTCAGATGGCTTTCCTCTGTGCATAAAGCAGATAACAATTCAGCATGCTTCAGGCATTTTTAGATATCTGTAAAAATAACTTCTATATTGGGTAGCCAGCTGTGCAAATCTTTGCAGATTGCACCTAAAGTGATCCTACCTATTTCATCATGGATTGTGTCTCCTACCTCTATTTCAAGGATTAGTATTCAATACAGTACATATATTCATGTCTATGTGCTGAGGACATCTTAAAAGAAAAACATGATCACTGTTAATAAACAGTGATCATGTTTTAGGATCCACTAACATTGATGTCTGAACACTGTCAAAATCTCAGCAACTTCAGTGACATTGTGGTGTGTGCTGGGGTCAATGTTAATAGGACACTTGAACTAATGTTACATGACACTTGAATGTGACCATAAGTTGCCAAAGAGCATTTAAATGAATGCTACAAATATTCAATACAAAATGGAGACCTATATTGAGACTATATTCAATATGCATGAAACCTTAATACTGCCCAACCTATTTTAAAGGCATGACAAAACATTCTTGGCATAAAATATGCTTAGCAGTATTAAAACTCAAAGCAATAGACCCTGTCTTGATGTGTATTAGTGAGTGATCTTGACTTAAAACCCAACCAAGATGCATATTAATATGTTGGAAACTATTTACCCTATAGAGGAACCTAACATGCCTTCAGATATATTAGCCAGTATCAGAACAAGACTTTCCTGTTCTGCTGACCAATGAAAAACCATCCATTATGTCCATCAAGACTTAAACAAGGGAAGCCAACCTGAGGCAGGTATACCACAAGTAGCATAGGCAGCCTCTGTTTGGTGCACAGCAGATGGGGAGGGGCAGGGATCACAGTGGCAGATTGGGAAGATAACATAAAAAAAGACCAGCAGATAGGACAAGGTGCATAAGAGTAGGGAACAGAAAGCAGAACAGCAGATCAGGCAGGTACGAGAAAGCAGACCAGACGTTCAGACAAGGGAAGATGATCAGAGTGGTGTGCAGGGAGGGTGCAGGGCTTAACTTGTGGCATGCTTATCAAAAAGGTTGGTCCTAAATGACTTAGAAGCTCAGTAAATCAAAATATTTATTTAAGTACCTAAACTTTGATTTATATTTTAAAGGTAACACCTTGGCCTACCTTGTGTCAATTTAAAAAACCATCAACCATCAAATTCTTTGCCTCCATATTTCTGAGCAGGGACCGAGCAGGGACATCCCCCCCATTGGAATCCTGGACAAGCTCAGGAGAGGCACAGCCAGGCCCAGGGTCAGAGAGGACCTGGTTGGGGAACTTCTGGTGGGGCTGGACATCTTCAAATCAGTGGGTCCAGGTGATCTCTGCCCAAGGGTGCTGAGAGAATTGGCAGAGGACATTGCGGGACTCCTGGCACAGCTCTAGGAGCACTCATGGTGCTCTGGCGAGGTGTCAGAGGATTGGAAAAGGGCCAATGTCGTCCCCATTTTCACAAAAGGGAGGAAGGAGGACCCAGGAAACTATAGGCCCATTAGTCTTACCTCAGTCCTGGGGAAGCTTTTTGAGAAAATTATCCAGGAGCACATCTGTGAGGGACCAGCAGGGGAGATTATGCTTAGGGACAAACCAACATGGGTTCATTAGAGGCAGGTCCTGTCAAACCAACCTGGTGGCCTTCTACGACCAGGTCACAAAATCCTTGGATGCAGGTGTCGCAGTGCACGTAGTCTTTCTGGAATTTAGGAAGGCTTTTGACATTGTCTATCACCCCATTCTCAAAAAATTAGGCAACTATGGTGTCAATGCCTACACAGTCAGATGGGTCACAAATTGGCTGGAGGGCTGCACCCAGAGAGTTGTGGTGGACATGTCATTTTCAACCTGGAGGGATGTGGGCAGTGGGGTCCCCCAGGGCTCAGTCTTTGGGCCTACACTGTTCAACATCTTCATCAGCGACTTGGACAAGGAGGTGAAAAGCACCTTGTTCAAGTTCGCGGATGACACTAAGATGTGGGGAGAAGTGGGCACGTTAGAAGGGAGGGACAGGCTAAAACTAGACCTGGACAGGTTCCAAGGGGGGGGGGATGATCAATACTGACAAGTACAAGGTACTACACCTAGGGAGAAAGAACCAGCAGCATACTGGTTCTCATCAGCACAGAGGCGGAAAAGGACCTTGGAGTCATTATTGATTCCAAGATGAACATGGGCTGCCAATGTGAGGATGCGGTCAGTAGGGCCAACCGCACCTTGTCATGCATCCACAGATGCATCACGAGGCCAAGGTGATATATAAATGTAAACTATTTGTTTTATAATTACCAGATTTACCAAATTAAAGATGACCCTCCAGTAATTACATTCTTAATTTTTGTTATAATTTGTTATCATTTTTCCATGCCTAGAATCTGTTAATTGGAAGGTTAACTTCAGCCCTCCCACAACTCTGTGGTGGGGGAGGCAGTTGGCCGGATGTCTACACCTTGCCCATCTTATGCCTGAGCCGCTTTGTTCCCTCCACCCCTTGCCACTCCTCCTCAACCCTCCCCCTGCCCAGCCACTTAACCTACACAGCAGCTCTGGATTGTAGCCCAGTCAAGCAGTGACAGCAGCAGCAGCTGCAGCCCCAGACTAGAGCCAGAGCTTGAGCCTCAGCAGCTCCCTTGCTGTTTTGTGGTCTTCCCTGTGCTTCCCTCCCTGCTTCTGCATGCTGGAGCTGTTACTATCACTTCTGCTTGGCTGGGCCAGGGTGGCTTGTGCAACCAGGGAAGAGGTTAACAGCAAAATGCTTGCAACAGGAGAAGAGGTGAACAGGAAAAGACTCTTGCCTCTTTTGCTTCTCTGGGCTGCATCCCCAAGGATGCCTATGGGATGAACATAACTAACAAGAAAGACTTTATGGTAGGGGTTTCTCTTCTGCTCCCCCACCCCTATGGTGTAGTTTTCCTCATGCTCCTCACAAGCCACACATTATGAGATCTCCCCTGCATTCTTCCTGTCACATGCCTGCTCCTCTGCTACATAAGCCTCTCCGGTGGCCTGGCAGGCAAAAGCAGCAGCAACAGCTCTAGCCCAGAGCCAGGACCCAAGCCACAGCAGTTGGCTACCCTGGACCAGTACTGGAATCTTAGATGAGACTCCTCCCCCCACTCCCAGAAAATACAGTATTTGAAGAGATTCCAATATAAGCTTGAAAAATGGCATAGGAGATAAGAAATGAGTATTGTGATTTTCTCAATGTTTCCAAAAAGTCTGCATATCACACTAGTTTGTAGTCATTTGCAGTGTTACAAAGTGTGATGTCTTTTCAGAGTCTTAAAATAGTTAAAAAAGACAGCTGTCCTCTTCTGCTAGAGCACCCACAAGTGTATTAAAATGCTACAGGATCTGTGTTTACAAAACATAGATGTATAAAATGAGGAAAATGACAAAAGTGCTGAGAGAGTAAAACTGTAGAAAGTAGCATAATATATAGATGTTTTAGTTATACATATGAAATTGCAATGCATGTTTGCTAAGATGTAAAATTAGCACATAGGCAAAACCAAAAAAACCCCAAACTCAAAAAAATTATTTCTCGTTGGCTTGCCCTCTGGCTTGCTGAGGGCAATTTTTACCTGACTTAAGAAAAGGCGTCTATCTTGTGCACACATAAGCAACTGGGCACATCTACACATGCTATTAGCGTGCAGCAATAAATTACGGCACATACCATACCAGAGTTTATTGCTCCTGGGTGTGCCATTTGAATGTGTATCTGGGACCACAACATGTTGAACTGGGTTGGAGCAGCCCCAGCTGGCAGTAGGCCAAAGTGGTCAGCCTGCCAGCCCGAGGCTGCTCTGACCCAGTTAACATGCTACAGAAGGGCTGGCTGGGGCATGAGGGTGCTCTAGTGTGGGGCTAGCTGGCAGGCTGCCCCCACATTGAAGCACCCTCCTGCCCCAGCCAGCTGTGTCAGTGTGTACACAAGCAGTCCTGCAGAAAAACTCTCCGCAGCAAGATTGTATTTGTATTTGCAAGTACCACCCTGCTGCAGAGTTTATTAGTTTCCTGCAGCCAAACAGGACCACATTTGTAGGTGCAAGACATTTACTGCGGAGCTAGTCTACTTTGCAGTAAATGTCTCATGTAGATGTACCCAATGAAATGTAATTGGATAGACCATCTGAATTGGCACCATGAACTTCTACAGGGGAAAAAAAATTCTGGATTCAGAATGGGCTATGTAGATTCTTCTGTAAATTAACTCATCCTAGGAACTAGAATAATTCTTTTGCCATAAATGCTCTTCTCTGAGAAGGGGCAGGAAAAGGGACATGAGGATTTGCTCATGTAATCTGTCTGATTGCAATTCTGTTACTCCCCAAGAATCCAAAATTTCACCTGTGCATAGTGCTTGTGGGCTCTTCAGAACCAGTAGTGTGTCCTCACTGCATGTTTTCCCAGAATCCTTCCCTAAGCAGTGGAAGTACGTATGCTTGGAGAAGTAGATTCCCTTTTGAAAGAATAGGACCAGACCATGCTGTAATTGTTAATCTTTTTTTACATCTATAAAGGGCTTTTTAAGAGAATTGGCTTGGCTTGGCTTGGCTTGGCTTGGCAAAGAGCCAACCCTAAAGAAGTCTGTGGGCTGAATGCAGCCTACATTAGGATGGCATTTGCTTTGGATCTGGTTGATACTAAATGCTGAGCAAAAAAATGTTGGACTGTGTGCCAACAATGCTTGAAGGGTACACCTCCAGTTTTATTCAAGATGCACCCCATTCCTGAGTACAAGCATTGTATCTATGCAGATTTCCTGTGTGCCTACAGAAAGGGAATTTTTAACGTCTCACCAGATGGTCAAAAATCTTGAAATATTGATTTAATTAACTGAAATCCTACCACCAGATGGCAGCTTTTGTGAGATGTCAACTAACAGAACAGTGTTCTGTCATAGGGGCAATATTGTCCTTCTAAAATGGAATTTAATAGGTTTCAGGTCACCCCTATTATGTGTGTGATAACTGGGATGGGAGAATAAACAGCACTAAAAAGACAAGTGCATTTGACTTCAGAAAGTCATAAAAACACAGTTATTTTAGCATTTCTGGGATTGCTGTGACTGTGCTATGTTGTTTTATAGCATCAAGTTCACTGTTTACAAGACAAGGTACAGTTTAAGAGATGTTTCTGAGCACATACCTGAATATTCACATAACTTCCTTATTTTAATCTGAAAGAGCTGTAATTGTTTAAATTGCTTTCGTGGTCATCTACTGTGATTAAATGGGTGGAAGGTAGGCTGCCAGAATAAAATGTACCAGCCCATATTAACTTCTTCCTCTCTTACCCCTTCATGAAAATGCAGGCAAGTTGGGGTGGGGGATCCGGAGACATCTTCCATCGGGAGGCATCTTCCTCCAATGCAAAAGATGAAGTAAGCAAAGGAATTCTGCAGAATCTACGTAGAGTTCCCCCTCCCCACAACTCCCTCTCTATTTCCATATCATTTCCATATCCTCTGCCTTAACTCCTACCATGGCCACTCTTGGATCTCCTCAGAGTATTGATAGAAAAGATAAAATAATTTGTGTATATGGTTTGCTATCTGCAGTGGGGTAAATCTGTTGGTTTGGGGCTTTTCTTTTTGTTTTGCGGGTGGGAAGAACATATTTTTTACTTTTTTTGTACAGGTCCTAGCATAGGAAGTTACAAGTGTATGGTAAACTCTTAGGTATTACGGTAACACAACTAACAGTAAGTGGAAAATATTTTTGTCTACTTTGTCTATTGTATATTTATCATGCAAAATCATTGTCAAATATTATATGGCTTATATTCTTTTCCAAAGAGAGGTGCAAAATTCAACTGAAATATCTCTAGTGAACTTTGCAAACTTCCCTGCTTGATGCTAGGTCTTATTCTATCTAGCTATTGGTTTTACTTTTAGGATTTTTAATAGATGTTTTTCCTCCACATTTATTTTACCGAAATCAGAGGATATGAAGACGGAGCCAGCTGGGAGATGCAGAAAGAAGTTATGGGTATTTTTTTGGAAATTTTTTCTTTTGCTTGATGAATAAAATTTCACTAAGCTTTTGTCAGAAGCTGTTGAAAAGTATATGCAAACATAATGTTTTACAAAAGATAGTATTATAATGAAATCATTTTCTGTAGGTGCCTTCTGATAGTCTAATTAGTATAACGTCAGCTATGCTTGAAAAGAGTTTCTTTTTTATAGCCATCTGTTTTGTCATAAAGTTCTCTTTACAAGCCAAATGCAATTCTAACACTTCTCCTTTGTCTCTGATTTCTCTTTTGTTTCCTCTTTTTCAGTTTTCCCTGGTATGATTTACTATAGCAATCAAACTAGGATAAAGGGGTCAAAAGTCACCAAATGCTTTCATATGAAAGCAAGAGAAAAGAAAACTATGAAATAATCAGCTCACAAGTGACATTTTGCTTTGAACCTTTTATTCTAGAGCTGTTTAGAGTTCTAGGTAAGACAGGTTTCCCTGAGGAAAAAAAAAGAAAATTCAACCTGGATTTTTTTTGTTTGTATATAACTTTCTTGCTTCCCTATATCATCAATTTCCTGCTTCCCTGGTTATTTGCATGTATAGATCATAAGGGGTTTTTTTGTTTTTGTTTTTGTTTTAATAAATGTCTCTTGCTATATCGGACTGTAGAATTTCATATTGTGACATTGTGAAGAAGAAATATCTTTTTTTCTGAGGAGGCAACCTTTTTAAGTATAGAGGTGTTTATGTAGGTTCCTCTCTATTGAACTCATTAGTTAGATTTGTTAAAAGTTAGGACTGGTAATAGACTTTGTATACTGATGTGGCTTCACATGGAGTATTACATCCAGTTTCAGATGCTTCAAGTAAGAAGTAGACATGTTGGAAAGAGTCTAGTGAAGAGCAACAGCAATTAGAATCCTGGAAAACATTTCCTGGCTGGAAAAAATGAGGGTGATCTAGTCTGGAGAAAAGACTGACGAATTTTCAGATATCTCAAAGGTGATTCTCTGTGGCTGTAAGAAATGGGAATAGAAGAAACAGATTCCAACTGCAGCAGAGGAAATTTAGGTTGGAGCCTAGGAAGAACTTTCTTAGTTTGAAAGAAAGGTGGTTAAGCATTGGAACAGGGTACAAGACTGTGGAATCTCTATCCCTGGAAAATTTTCAGACTAGGTTAGACACTGGGTGGGGTGGTTTAGAGGTGTAGTTGACTTGAGATGATTTAGTTAGGAATGATCCTGCCTGGAGCAGAGTTTGGACTAGGTCAGAAGGTCATTTTCAGCCCTATTTTCTTAGTGATCCTACAAAATTTAAGCCCTCAGGACATAATTGGCATAGCATTGTTCTTGAAGGGTTGTTTTTTTCAGTCTTCTCTTCTATTATTATCTGTCCCTGCAGAGGATAATCTTTCTGATTGATGCTATAATGTTGGTTTCCTGCATTAATTTTCTCTGTTGTAATTTCTGTTAATGGTCTAAATGAGTTGAAATCATATGAGAAACTAAAATACTAGTTGCACCTGAATTAATCTGCACAGCAGAAAAATCATGGAAATGATCAGAACTCTTCAGAGGATATAGATGAGCTGCAAGGTGGATTTTTAAACTTGTTTATATCTAGTCTGTCTACTAATTTTGCTACTGGACTAATGAATTGTTGGCCTTATGGCTAATGTAAGCTTCATGAAAAAAGGAAAGAAAAGAAAACAACACAACACAACAGCAATGGGATTAAAAATGGAGACATTATCCCCAAAGATGTGGAAGATTTAGTAACTTAAAACTTTAGTGGAACAGAAAAGGGAGAGGAGAAGCTAATTTGTCATAGCCAAAGAAAAATGATTAAATCGAACTGGAATTAAATAGCTCCAAAAATTGTCAAATGGATGATGTGGGGTAGTGCCACAAGTTGGAGATAATGGAAAAAGTCCAAGACCTCCAACTTGCAAGCCATAAATACAAGAAGGACATAAAAAGAAATGAGACTTTTATGCAACGACTATATTGTCAGAAAAAAAGCCCATTTTAATTTTAAATCTTTCTCGTGAAGCTTCAAGACAAAAGGATGCTGAACTGCAAAGGACATGTATAACTTTGTTAATTAACTTTAACTGTCTCTGTGACACTGCTATAATTGTTGAGATAGTTTTAAAATGAAAATTTCTTATCAGGATTGATGAATTTTAATTTTCTTTGATATGGCTCTAGAGACAGAGGCCCATAGATTAAGTTTTAAATCTCTTAAGGTTCAGTTTGTTAAAATAAAGTACAATTTGATATTTTTTTCTCTAGCAAAACTTTGTGTTATTCATGAAACCAAGAACATATTTTCTTAGATTACGGTGAAGTCTGCAATTTTGTACATTTAAAAATTGCCTATGCAATTACCATCAGGGAATCAGACACTTGAAAAATCTGTTGATTTTTGAGTGTACCAAAAACTTACCTTTCTGATTTTTAAATTACCCTAGTATATATTTATTAGGTAGTAGAATTTTTGAAGCGTGTAAAACCTAGTGCTTTGGAATACATTCTTAGAGGCAACACCAAAGTAGCATTTTTTGCTTGGCTAAATGGAAGGTGGCATTTTACTTTTTCCTTGTAGTTTGTTTATTAGGAAACATATTTTTCCAAAGTCTTTTTTCTTATAGCTGTGGGTTTTCTTACAGACAGACACAGAGATTGTATTTTTCAGGTGAATATTGAGAATTGTTGGATGCTGAAAAAGAAGTATTCATTCGGATAATAAAACAGGGACTTAGGAATTTAATTTCAGGAAGACATTTGAAAATGTCAGCCTTGAGGTCTTATTCTACTACTTGGGTCTTTGCTGGATCAGGTTTCAATTATTTCTTGCCCCATTTAAGGTTCTTTACCTTTTTTAAAAATATACAGGCTCTCTATGTGCTGCTTTTCTGCTGAGCCAGGGATAGTTACCAAGCAAATCCTGCCCATTCACTTTTGCTTCATATATGCACAAGTATGGCAATTAGACATCTTAAGGGATTTCAAGCACATACCTGTGAACCTGAGAGTGGTGCTGGGTTGCATGTTCAAGATGCATCCAAGCTACCTTGCTATGTAATTGCTGAGTCCAGATATACAAGGAGGACCAAGTAAGAGGAAGTTGTTCTATAGTGGTGTTCCTGGACTCCCCATTGAGACAGTATAGACATGACAATAGACTCCGAGGTCCCTGACAAATGTTAAAGTAAAGGTGCAATGAGATATGATGTGGGATCCCAATAATCTTGAGTCCAGTCTCAGAAGCATCCATGGACCTGAAATACGCATTGACAGAAGACACCCAAGATTGAAGAAAACTGATATTGAAATAAAGATAGTGGAAGAACTTACTGCTGAGAAGGTTAGCACCTAGTCATTAGGGCTTTGTGAAATTTCACTGGGTGTTTCATTTCGAAGCTGCTTCAATGCATTTTGATCTCAAAACAGCAAAACCAAAATGAAACAAAAGGCTTCAAAACACCTTTGAAATAAAACAAAGACACTCAAAACATTTCAAAAGTTTCAAAATGTTTCGAGTTTTGAAGCTGTGCTTGCTTGGCCTCAGCACCGCTCCCAGCCAGCAGCAGTAGCCTGCTGTCATCCGGTGTGCAGGTCCGGGGTCTGCACCCCCCGGAAGGAGTCTGGCACCGCCCTGCAGCTCTCTTGGGGTGTGGGTCCCTGGATCTGTGTGCAGGATGACATCATACTGTCGCTGCTGGCTGGGACCAGCGGCAGCATCCGTTTTCCTGGCGCTTGGCATGGGCTGCGACCAGCACCAGTCCCAGCCCTCAGCAGCAACCTCCTGTCATCTGGCGCACAGATCCAAGGGCCTGCACCCCCAGGAGGGCTGTGGAGCTGTGCTAGACTCCTCCTAGGAGTGCGAGCCCCCTTATCTGTGTGCCAGATGACAAGAGGCTGCTGCTGCCAGCAAGTGTCACAAGTTTTGCTTTGAACAGTTTGAGGTGCAGTTTCCCAGAAACCTCTCTACCTATCTCCTTAAAATTTGGCAGGTTTCATGCCCTCAGAAGGGGCTACCATACTTCAATTTTCAAATAAATCAGACAAGAAATGACCAGGTTTTAGGTATTTTCATGATTTCCCATTATAGCCTATGGGCAAAACATTGGAATGCGTCAAAACTGCAAAACAGTTTTGATGAAAGGAAACGGAACAGTGCTTTGAAACAAAATGAAATGACAAAACAAAACACTGTCCCTTCAAAACAGCAAAATGGAAGTTGAAATGAAATCGTGCTGTTTTGCACAGCCCTACTAGTCACCTCTAACAGCACATGCATGGCAGGAGCTGTGATTGTGGGATCCCGTGTCAGATCCTATTGTGCCATATCGATGTCAAGTAGCAAGCTTGGCTCTCAGCCACAGGAGTGCATGGTGCTCACTCCAGCTGGGAGCCACAATCAGCTGAAGGGCCTCCCAGCTTCTGTAGCATGCAGGAGTCTTGACAGGTTCCCATGTGCTCCAGAGCCTGGGCACTGGCCATACGTTTAATCAAAGGCATAATAAGAACTGGCTACAAAATTATTATACATATTTTATGTAATAATAGTGGCTTATTCATCATTTTATCATGCCACTCATTGGTTGAACATGTGGCCAGGCCACTACTTAAAACATGATTAACCAATTAATTGTGTCTTCCAGTGACAGATCTTATACTACCTCTCTAGGTAATCTATTGACTCATATTCACAGGTTTATGTTTATGCACTCTTTCTTCCTAAGTGTAGAAGCTTTGTATTTGTCATTATTAAGTTTCATCCTATTTATTTCAGCCCATTTTTTTTTCAATTTATCAACATCATTTTAAACGAACCTGTCCTTTAAAATTCCTATTGGAACCTGAAATTTACTATGTGCGCTATTTCATCCTCCAAGCAATTAAGATATTAATTGAAAAAATCAACTAACAATTTTTGTCTATGTCTAAGAGTTACAATTCTTCCTGATTAATTCTTACGTTTCTTGCATTAGCCTGTAGGCATTTTGGATCCTAATATACTGTTAATTTCTCTCTCATGAGTATAAGATTTCCTATATTTGCAGCTGTTCCTAGGTCTTTAAGTCATCAAGATTTTTATGTATTTGTGAATTTTTCTCTCCATCCCTTTTTAAATCTTATCATAGCCCTCATCATTAGGTTTGTCAATCTATGAGCAAAGATACTTTCTCTCCTCTTTGTTAGGTTGAACCCCTATATTCCATGTCTTCTTGAACCACCAACTGAGGCTTAAAGAAACCAAAAACAATTAACTGGTGCATCCACACATTGGTCTCCACATTTGAAGCAAAAGGATAAATTAAAATACAGTTGAACCCATGCCCCCTTTAACTTTATGATCCTGTGATCATTTTTATTTACTTATCATAACTGGCAGTATTACTAGGGCCGACATGGATGAGAATCATGAGGTAATAGAGAACCAGATACACCTTGGAAACCTTTCTGTAATATCTTGAACTTGGTCTTCTTTCTGACAGCAGCTCTCCAAAGATAATGTGTCTGATTAGCAGATGGATGCCTCTGTCTTTAACACAAGTACCTACTGAGCACCATCACCATTGCGCTCATTTCCTGTTGGAAGTAATGCCTAGGCCTATGCGAAGTGGAAAGTATTCGCTTAGGATTCAGCAGTTTGGAGGGAAAGTGATTCAATTTGGTGATTCGAATCACTGTCCCAATTCAATTCAGCCGAACCCAAATCCAAAGATATTTGGTGCTGAAACTTATTTGTCCATAGACTATACAGGCAGGCAGTGCTGGCAGGAACAGGTGGGGAAGCAGTCGGATGAGCCCCGGCTTGAGTTGGCAGCCCTGGGAGAAGCTGCAGCTCCCCCGGCTGGTCCCCTGGCTGTCCCTCCACCGGGGCGAGGCAGGCAGTGCTGGTAGCCCCAAGAGAAGCTGTGGGGGCTGGGGGGAATGATCAAGGAACTGGGGGATCAAACAGGAAATGTGGGGAAGCCCCTGTTCATTCCCCCTAGCTCCAAATCATCTCTGGGTGGGGGTAGCAGGGGGAGCAGCTGGACAAGCCACAGCTTGAGCTGGCAGCCCTGGGAGAAGCCACGGGGGCTGGGGGGAATGATCAGAGAGCTGGAGGAATGATTGGGAGCTGGGAGATCAAACTGGAAACTGGGGGACCGAACCAGGATTTGGGAATCAAACTGGGAGCTGGGGGGAAGCCCCTGTTCATTCAACCAGCCCCCAATCATTCCCCACAGCTCCCGGCTCGATTCCCCAAATCCTCGTTTGATTCCCTAATTCCTGGTTCGATTTCCCAGTTGGCAGTTCAATTCCTCAGCTTGCCCCAATGTGGGGTCAGCTGGGGGAGCAGCTGGACAAGCCATGACTTGAGCCAGAAGCCTGGAGAGAAGCCCCGGAGTCTGTGGGAAATGATTAGGGGCTGGAGGAATGAACAGGGGATTCCCCAGCTCCTGGTTCGATCCCCCAGCTCCCCAAACATTCCCCACAGTCCCCACAGCTTCTCCTGGGCCTGCCTTGCCCAGGGTGGGGGGGCAGAGCAGCTGAGGGAGCAGCTGGATGAGCTGTGACTTCTCCCAGGGCTGCTGGCTCAAGGTGGGGCTGGTCTGGCTGCTCCCCCAACTGCTCCTGCAGGCACAGCAGTGCCTGCCTGTACAGTCTATGGCTGAATTTCTGAATCTATTCAAATCTCTTTGAATTGATTCAGAGGCTTCTGATTTGAGTCAGAGAAATTAATGGGTCTCCCAATTCAATTTGGATTTGAAGATTCAGCCACCAAATTGGGCCGATTCTCCTCTGAATTGAACCAGCTACTGAAGCTTTGCGCAGCCCTAGTGATGCCCTCCATCCGTCCAGCCTTAGGGACATGTGGCATCATCTCTTCCACCGGTGGAGCTGACTCCTTCTGTGGTTGGCAGGTCTGGATGTTTTTCACATCAGTCAATAGGGACTTACAAGTGAAGACTGTCTACTGTGAGAGGTGACTACATGCTAACCTCCTCAACAGCAAGTGCTTCTACTATCCTTGTTTCAATAGCATTTTTCTTCAATCTTGAGTGTCTTCTGTCAACAGGTATTTCAGATTCCTGGATGCTTTACAGCCTGGACTCATCCTTTTGCAGTTTCTTTCCTGTTTCCTTAGAGTCAACAAACAAGTACACCATACACCCTGTACCTGTCTTTGGTTGATGACAGACAGGCTTCTTTCCCTCAGGTTGGATGTCCTGACCACTGCCTTTTTTTGAATGTTTTGCCAACAGTTGGCCTACTCAGGAAAATTTGTCTCATTACTTATGAGTTCAATAGAAATCGTATTTTGAAATGTGTATCAATTAGGTATATGTAGGAAATTCTCAAAAATAATTTATATAAAAAAACAAGATAAAGTCCTCAACAGATGATTAGAAAAAAACGTTTCTTTTTTTCTTTAAACCATGGATCTGAAGGAGTACAATTTGTGCCCAAAAGCTTGTCTAACACTTTTATTGACTTAGGTGATTTGCCTTTTTGTACAGTTGTATGTTGTTGATGATTTTGACTATGCTGTCTTGAATGTAACTCTTGTATTAATCTACAATGTTCATGTGAATCTCTGTGCTTCCAAAAAGATTCAAGGCATGCCACTTGGCAGTTCCACCTTGTTTCTCCTGGCAGCTGAAGCATAACAAACTCCTTACCATTGTTCAAGTCGACTTTTGCAGCGTGGTGTTTTTGGAAACATTTCTAAACCTCTGTCCCTTGACTAACAATAGGCTTCACAAAGCTAGATATGTCATTTCCCAGAAGGTTCATGAAATGAAAGCACAAGCATAACTTATAAAATAGTTGTGGCCTTCTGCTGCTTCATTTTTATAGGGTTGTTCACGCTTAAAAGAAAAAATCATTGACATTGATAAAACTCTTCAGATTAGTTATATTTTAAATTTGCTTCTTTAATGCTATAGCAAAAGTTAGATGATATTCCAGTTTCTACTATTACAGAGGTTTCTGGGATGCTTGAAAAATTTGCTTTATGAAAGCCAGTTTCAGCCAGTTTAAACCAGTTTTGGCCACTGTGCTGGTCAAAACTAAAACAGTGTTTGTTTGTTTTTTGCTAGCTGTATAATCCCTACAAACAAAACCAGGGCCAGGGTAAAAGTCATGTCTGGAGAGAACAGTGCCTTGACAGGCAGAGGACATTTAAGAGCAACCAGTGATGATTTTAATGATTTGGCATTCCAGCTCACTGAAAGCCAAACTTTCTGGCAAGCATGCCTCAAATTAGCCCTGCCACCAGAACTGGCCTTAAGGCTGGGTGATGTGGGACCACAGCCCAGGGTACTGTGGTCCAGGGGGGTACCAAACACCCCACCACCTTGCCCTACCCCAGTCAGTCCCTGCCTTAGGCAGGAGGAGTAGTGCGCACACCATCCCGTCCCACCTGGGGCTGGCTGAGTCCAGCCTTCACTTCGTGTCCCGTAGAGTCCCCTCCTGCACCCCCCCTCGTGTCCATGGGGTCCCATGGGGTCCCCTCCTGCACCCCTGGCTCAGCCATGTGAGGCATTTCCCCTGCTTAGCCTGTTGCCCCAAGATCCCAGTGTGGCACAGCCTGGTAGGTGGATGGAGGTGGGCCCTCCTTCCTCCTGATTGCTTCTCAACTTTCCACTTCTCCCTCACACAAACTTCCTGGCCTTCCACTCTTCTCCCCTCTGTGCACCCATCCTAACCCTGCCCACACTGCCCTGCCCCACACTTTCTGTCGTATAGAGCACATAAGTCTGTCCCCTTTCACTGCTCCCTGCATGGGCAGCCCTTGTCTGAGCCTTATGCTGGGCTCAGGAAACAGCATGATGCATACCTGCCCCACCACATCAGCCCCCTTGGTACAGCCCACCTGAGCAGCCCACTGGGGTTGCAGATTTGGGGCAGGGGTGGTGCTGTCTGCCCACAGTTTGGGAGCTGGTGTCCCTGAGACCACAGCCTAGGAGGAGCCAAGCCAGGCAGTGCAGGCGGCATGGTACCTGTTCCTGTCCTGTGCCTCTGCCTGGCCATGTCTGCCTGCAGCAGCACCACTGAGATACCAAGGGAGAGCAGGGGAGGGTCGGGGGTGGGGCGCAAAATACAAGTTCACCCAGGGTGCCATTTTCCCTAAGCCCAGTGCTGCCTGCAATGTCCCTGAGTGCCATCCCAATCCCCTTCTTCTGCCTGATCTTCTTTTTTGCCTTCTACTTCCTGCCCTGTACTCTCTGCCTGCTCTGCTGCTCTGTTTTCTGCTTTTTGCAGCTGTACTGTCTGTCCTCTTCCTGATCTGTCATGGTACTTGAGCTGCAGATTGGCCTGCATTGTTTTAGCCACTGCAGTTCTTTTTTCTACTTCCTTCTTCTCTCATATACTTCATTTCCCCCTCTACACATCATTGATCGGCAGAGAGCCACAACTATTTTATCATTGATGCTTGCCAGGTCCACATCCTAGGTGCACGGGTGTGCTGCACATGTGAGGAGGTGGTCAGCATTCTGTGGTGCATCACCGCATATACACATTGGACTGTTTTTTAAGCCAGTCTTATAGAGTGTGGCACAAAGCATCCAGCCTTAGAGTGAATCCTGTTTAGTTTAATCCATAAGTTGGCCAGGGGGGCTCGTGCCTGGGTAGATAAGGTGTTGGGTTGCTAATGAAGCACTTGAGATGACAATCAGTCTCATCCCACTTTGTGATATTAATGGTTAGAACATTGTATTAAAATAAGGCATTAGAAACTTTAATAAACTGATTATCCCAACCTTGGTCAAGTTCTCTGTGTTTAATTAGATGTAAGTGAGGTAGCTTCACTTAAAGGAAAATGACAGAAAAGTGTTTCACTATCCCCCTGCCCTGCCCCCCACCCCCCAACCTCCATGGAGAAAAAAATGTGTTCAATGAACCCTGATATCTTGTGTCTTTCTGCAAGAAATATGAAGTTAAGATATTATAAAATTGCCTATATATCTTAGATAGATTTTTTGTCCCCAGCACTATACCATTTTTAGTGTACTTGGCTTTACAACACCCCCAGGATGTACAGAAATGCTATTATTATCCTGGGTGAACACAGAAATGTTAAACGACTAGTCCAGTGATTCATAAGAAGTCCTCTGTTTGGCTGCCAGGGCAGAGTTAAGTGAAATAGACACTCTGCTTTTTCTTCCATAGAGATTTTAGCAACAAAGAAAGACTGAATCTATTTTCTTTAAACTAGGAGTGAATAGGACCTAGTATTATCTGTCCTGCTATGTGTATAGGGATGACAGAGTCAGGATCAGCAGCTCTACCTAGATGCAATGCATGCTGCATGGCTTTTTAGCTAGATTTTAGGTTAGGTTCAGTGGCCTGCAGTAAATATCTACAGTTAGGTTTCTGTCACCTCACCCCCCCCTTCCCCATAGCTTGACCCAGAGGGTTTCAAGCTGCTTATCTTTGGAGCCAATGTCAGCCTCCAGAGAGGTGTACTGCTCTCTCACATAGAGAGCTACTCCTCCACCTTTTCTCCTTACTCTTCCTACTCTGTCCCTTCTGTGCAGGGTGTAGCCCTCTACAGCTACACTCCAATCATGCTAGGAGCCCCACCAGGTCTCCATGATCCCTGCCAAGTCATATTGCCCACTAGAGAGCAGGAGGGCTAGCTCCTCCTGCTTGTTCCCCAAGCTCCTAGCATTGGTGTACAGGCAGCTGAGGCCCCCAACTGACACCCTCAATTTCCTGAGATGCTGTGGGAGAACTATTTGGTTAGCATTTGCCAAAACAGTTGTGTTAGTGTCCTTCACAAGGGAGCTTTCCTGTGTGCCAGTCCCTGGGCATGCTCTGTCCCCCAGCAAAGTCAGGTTAAATCCCTGTCCAGTAAATCAGCCATCCTGGCTGAGAACAGGGCCTTACCTCTCCACGTGAAGTGAATTCCATCTCATCCTAGGAGTCCTCTCTCTCTGAAGTGCGTGTTCTGGTCAAAGAAACCAAACTCCTCATGGTAACACCACCGTTTGAGGTGTTTGTTCACCTCTTCCATGCAGCTTTCCCTCCTGGGTCCATGGCCTGCAACAGAGAGTACAAAAGGGAAAACTACTTGAGCCCCTAGTCCCTTGAGCCCAGCCCCTACTCATGACCCAGTCAGGGTTACTCCTGTCCATGTCATTCTGCCCACATGGATGAGGAGCATGGGGTAATAGTTGGAGGGACAGACGAACTTGGGGATGCTCTCCGCCACGTCTCATGCAAGATGCAGGCCCCAGGGAGACAACAGACCTCTCAGACTAAGGGGTCTGAACAGCAGATAGGTCCCTCCGTACCTCTCAGGAGCAAATCCCTCACCACCACCCAGCGGCTCCTCCTAGGGGAAGGAATACTTACTTCCTGAATACTTACCTCCTCCTCCAGTGTCTCTGTTGGGGTCTCCTCATGAGTAGTGGCCTGGCAGTAGTTGTCTATATAATCTCCATGGGCCCTTCAGGAGCGTAGCTGCCATACCTCCTCCTCAAGCTCCTGCACTTGGCCCTTCAGGGACTGTACTAAGGAGCACATCCCACAAGTGGGGGTGCTCACCTGATCAGGTGTCAGCAGCCAGGCCAGACAGCCCCTGCAGTCCAGGGCCAGAGCCAGGGCCAGGGCCAGGGCTCTGTCTCAGTGGAGGTCTCGGTGCAGAGAAGCTGAAGCTGACGGGCATGGCAGGTCACTACCATGGCTGTGAGCTACTTCTTGTACTTACCTGGTCTCAGCAGCTGCTCTTTAGGCTTCTGGGCTCAGGCTGCTTGGTTGGATTAGCCCTCTGGGTGCCTTCTGCATGCCCCTCTCCATGAACACCCATGCCCTAGTCATGCCGTACCTGTTTGCGTGCTCTGTGAAACTCTGAGTGTGGGGCTTCCTGGGGGGCTCAGCTAAGTAGGGACCCAGGGTGTGTGTTCCCCTCCTGGGCTCCACTCAACCAGCACATCCTACCTGGCACCCCCCCGCCCCCCCCCACACACACACACACTCCTTCAGCCCCATACAAACACCCCTGTGCTCACCTGCCTTCTCCCGGCTCTTACCTCCTGTCTCTTTGCTGGGGGGTCTGGGTCCAGGTCTTTGGCTCCCAGGGGCACAACAGGCATGAATTTGTGCATCTTCGCTGTGCAGCAAGTTCACCATTTCATGGGGGTAGGGGGAACAAAAGCTGCCTGCACTGGCTGAGGCCAGCAGTTTTGGGCATTCCCATACTGTGATGGAAACTGCTAAGGGCAGCTGAGTGGGGGGCCACCCCTGATTGGTTGCCAGGCATATCCCCCCAACCCTCTGCTGTCACCACGGATCCTCCCCCATCCCCAGTCCTAGGCTTCCAGAAGAGCCCCAAAGCAGGTCACCATGTCACATCCCCACCCCATTGTTGCCTGTCATGACCTGTTCTGGGGCTCTTCTGGAAGCCTAGGGATAGGCATAGAAGAGGGTCTGTGGTGATGGTAGGGAGTTGGGGATGTGTGCCTGGCAGCCAATCAGGGGTGGCCTGGGTGCTCTGTAGAAGGATCAGATGCCTTGGAGCTCAATGCTAGTGGCAGCCAAGGGGCCCGGTCCTTCCTTCTACAAAGCCCTCCTGTCCCTGTTGCCTGATGCAAGCCTCCTGGTCTATACTGGGCACACCCAGCTGACTGTCATTGGTCCCAAGCTCCAAGGAGCCCAATCCTTCTTTCTACAGAGCACCCCTGTCCCCACTGCCCAGTACAAGCCTCTCAGGCTGTGCTGGGTACATTTTTCTGGAGCTTGGCACCAGCTGCAGCCAGTAGGATGTGTCCAAAAGCCCAGGAGATTTTCACTGGGCAGTAAGGGCAGGGTCACTCTGTAGAAGAAAGGATTAGGCCCCTTGCCTGCTGCTGGTGCTGAGCTCTGAGGGGTCTGATCCTTTCTTCTATGAAGCACTCCTGTTCCCACTGCCCAGAGTGCACATCCCTTTCCATCCCCCCTGCCCCCAACCCCTCAGTCTGTGCTGGTTTGGGTCTGTAAACACCCAGTGAGCGATAGCACATCTCCCTGTGAGTGGGGGACTAGTGATGAGAGGTGCACAAAAGTGTCTACAATGCTTGGGGATAGCAACCTAACATGAATTGATAGGGAATCCTGTACAGAACTTCGATAGACCGGTCTAACCTAAACCAATTAAGTCTGATACCTAATCAGGACAGGTCTATCTTAGGGCAGGATCCACCATTTTTTAAACCAGTCTATGTGCCCTGAACTTCTGTTCTGTTATGGGTATAGAATGGTTTTTGGACACTTATACTGGTTTACCTGTAATGTCTGTAACTGGGCTATATCTGCATACTGTATAAAAAAGAGCTCTGGCAAAGATGCAGTTTGTCAGCTATTAACTAGAAGGTGCCAAATCACTTTTGGATAGAACGTTTCTTGTATTTCATTTTATTTCTTTGTATAGGGCTCAGTACATCAACTAGCTTAATTCTTTGTCCTAGATCCAACACAGCATGTACTTGTCTTTAAGTACTTGAGTAGTCCTTGATACATATGGAATTATTGCAGTGCTTAAAATAAAGTATGGGTTTTGGTGCAAGGGCTCAGCAGTTTGCAGAAGGAGCCCCTGGGAAGGAAGGAATCTTTTACAATGTCATGAGGCTTGGTGCAGGCATCAGGGAGCCAGGGACTGCTGAGAACCAATTTAGACCCTGGTACAGGGGGAGGCTGCTCCAAATTATAACTTGGCTGATATGGCTTCTGTGAATCTTTGAGCTGGTGGAGAAAAGCCAGAGTACAGTTGGGCCTCAATTTACATGGTATATTTTTGCACAGTTTCAGTTATGCACAGTCAATTAATTGTGACCCTTTATTTTTGTACACGGTATGGATTCACTTTTACATGGTGCAGTGCAGTTGCCAAGATGCGCAGATGTGTCTAGAATCAGCTGTTTGGTTCTTGCCCCCCGCCCCCCACTTCACTGTTCTCAGTGTAGCTGGTAAGTGTGTTGTGTTGTGGTGGAAGGGGAGGGGGGAGGGAAGGCGCATGGGGGGGTGCAGATCAATGAGGTAGGGGCTGGGGCAGGGGCTACCCAGCTGGGGCGGGCATGGGACAGAGCCGTGGCTCATCCAGGACTGGTGGGGGGGGGGGTGGCTCCTACTGCTGCATGCACCCCAGGAGGGTATGGGGGGGGCGTGTGCCCCCTGGATCTGCGCATGGTGGGGGAGGCTGCAGGTGCAGGCTGGAGCCAGGGCTGTGTAGGGCTCTCCTCAGCAGAGGCTGAGCTGGGCCGAGCTTGTGGCAGGCAGCCCTGGGAGTGGGCTACAGTGGGGACTATGGTGAAATTTGGGATGGCTGCAGCCTCCCCTTGTAGCCCCCTCCTAGTGCTGTCACCACCCGCCCTGAGCCCAGTCCCCACCAAGAAAAGCCTGGTGCAGCCACAACTCCAGCCCACATCTGCAGCCCTCCCACCCCACCTGGCACAGATGGGTACACACACCCTCATGCCCTCCCAGGGTGCACGCAGCAGCAGGAGCCACACCCCACCCCCGCCAGTCTCCCGGGTGAGCTGTGGCTCCATCCCGTGTCCACCCCTCCCTGGCTGTGTAGCATCTGCCCCTGCCCTTGCCCCACTCCTCCCTCACTACTGGGGGTGCTGATCTGCCTCCCCCCCCACATCCCTTCCCTCCCTCCTCCCCTTTCACCACGCCAGACTTCCTAGCTGCACACAGCTCTCCAAGCTGCTGGGCTCTGCTGCTTGCTGCCTGTGTGCTATGCTGCAGCTGTGCATACACACAGGATTTTATTAGCCAAATTATTGCCTGCATCTGGAACCTAAACTTTATTTCCCATAGACCCTTGGTATCTTTTTAAGCTATATCTATTTGCACGGTGTTTTTTTTTTTCTTCAAGAATGTAACCACCATGTAAATCAAGGCCTGACTGTATAACAAGGTCTTGGATATAATCTCATTCCCCCATCAGTTTATCACAAGATATCCTCTATACTTTGTACTCCAGTGGGACAGTGATAATTATGCACAGGTCAGACAAGCCCCCTTCTTGGGTGGCATTTCACCTGAATGTGAATCTTTAAGTGGCCACAGAACACCAATAAATTTGGTTCTTATTTTCTACATGTTAGGCATCACTAAAATTCTGATTATCTCAAATGCTTGTATATGTTAGAGAACATTTTAGAGGCAGGCAAACTAAAGTATATGTTCTGCTTTCTAGTTTTCTACTAATTTTTGAAAGCTTCAATCTTGCTACAAATATTTGTAAAATATCTTTGTCAGGAATATTTTTCAGTGTCTATTGTATTTTAGTAATTAAATGTATGAATACATGCATTATTGAAAAGTCAATGGCCAGTATTCCCAGGTGGTGTAAATCAACAACACTTTATTGTATCCACTTGCATCACATTGATTTAGAAGCTGGTCTATTATCTCTAAATGCAAACTAAACAAATATTTAACTTGGGTTCATGCAAGCTGCAAGCCTTGGATTCTAGGAATGAGACAGTGCTTTTCTGGGAGGGGAATTAATATGTACAATGCCCGGAAACCCAGTGAACATAATATATTTAATGTAAATGTATTGCAGTAGAAAGACTTGGTACTGTATTAAAATCCAAAAAACAGTGGGGAAAGTGTCTAATTGAATTAATAATTATTATTATAAGCTTGAATACATTATTAAAATCAACTTAAATTCCAGGCAGTGCATACATTTGTTAGATCTCTGTTATTTGGTATTTACTATTAATTGTTTGTTGTTCCTTTTTCTCCTGAAGAAAAATTGTCTTCTAAACAGAGAAAGAACAATCTCATGAGTTCAGTCATGCACTCTGAATAGTCAAACTGATCTGTTTGCAAATAATGAGCTGCATAACCCATAGTTTGAAAATTATTCATTGAAAAGGTTTGGAATCCTGAATACATTTGCAGATAATGAACGTGATAAATGAATGATTTTGGAACCAAAACCCAAAATTCATATGATTCTTTTTTATTGATATGCACATTTTAAATTAGCCATAGGAATTCAATAAGAAGGAAGTCTTGGGAAAGTTCTGTGACAAATGTTACAGGTAGGCAGAGGGAGTACCATAACTGAGCGCCAAAATAGCAGCCACTGAAGCAGTAGCTGGATGTGCCACTGCCATTAGCACCACATCTTACTGGACGGTCAATTTGAAATTTGCTTCCACCCTGCACCCACTGCTCTGGTGGGGAACGCAATGGTGGGAGCGAGGGGCCAGGATCCTTCCTCTTGCTCCCCTGCCCAACCATGCCTGTCCTCCCCTTCCACCTGCCCCCCTATGCCTGTGCCTGCCCCTGCTGCCTATCCCCCACCTCCTGAACCTTGCCCCTTGGCCCCATGCCTTCCCCCCCACCTCCCTGCCTCCCCCTGCAGCCTGACCCTCCACCTCTTGCACTCCATGCCTGTGCCTACCCACCTGCTTGCCCCTTACCTTCTGCTGAAGCTTTTCTCCAATGGAGCAGTCAGCTGCATCTCAGTCCTAGCCTGGCCCCTGCCTGCTGCCCCTCCCCTCCCAGCCAGGCCTATGCCTGTCTTTCCTCCATAGTACATGTCAATCCCTCCCTTACATTCTGCTGAAGCTCTGCTCCAACTCTGGGGCACTTGGCAGAAGTTGCAGCTCCAGCCTAGCCAAGCCATGGAGCAGGAGCAGCAGCTTCTGGCCAGGTAGGGTCAGGGCTGGAGGGACTGGAGCTAGAGCAAAAGATAAGGTGGGGTAGTGTCTCCTACACTTCCCCCAGCCATGTGGCCTCTCCCCTGCTAAATGAGCCATTCTGGCTTTTGGCAGAAGCGCAGGACCTGTGGCCAATGCCAAAGCTGAGCTGCCACCAGCCCTAGGCTGGTACTCTAATCCAAGAGGAGGCTTTTTCCTCTTCGTGCTGATTAGGGGTGGAACCTCATCTTGGATTTGAGTAAATATGGTACCATTCCTCTGAAAGCTCTGTAGTTGTGATATATACTGATGTTGCTATTTAATGATAATGTATATAGTTATTATTTCATACAAAATAAATCCAACCCAGACACTTGCTTTACTAGTTCATCCTCTCTGTGGACTGGAAATTTTAAAGAGCTAAGGTTTTAGTCAGTTATCCAAGCAAGCCATTTATTTTGGGCTTTTACCAGCCTGAATTTTCAAGGTTATAAATTATATTTAATATGCTATATGAAAGTTATTTAAAAATCTATTTCTAATTGGTCTTTGTTAGGCAATTACTCCACATATAAAATTATTCTTACATACAAAAGGAGATGCATGCTAATCATATAAAATATGGTGGAAGAGGCATTTTTATTTCCAGCTATAAAGTGAGAGGGCATCATGTGTACCAGACCATCTGTCAGCAGTTAAAGCTATTTTAAGTGGCACCTCTAGAGCTGCTTTGATTATTCTTTCTAAACCCATTACCACTTCACTTCAGAAATGAAATCAGTGGGGGTGGGGGGAGGAGAATGCTGTGACTTAACAGATGAGTGATTGGGCATCCCTTGGTAAACAATATAAATGCAGTTCAGGTCAGTAGAAACCTTACTATCTGAAAACTGCATAGCAGCCTGAAAATTGTATAAGCCCATCATTGGTCCATGCTACAGTTAGCATTGGTTAGAAAGCCTTATCCAATTCCAGTTGAAGTTAATGGAAATAATCATGGGTGAAGATTTGGGGTTGTCACTTACATTAAAAATCATGAAGCCAGAAGAATATAAATGAAGGATATAGCATCCAGGTAGGGAGGACTGGGTAATATGTATATGCAGATAATTCAGTTACTCCATTTATTCAGCAATATAGGCTTGAGTCTCTCTTTCATCTTGTGTCTTTTAGGATTGCTTCATTTGTTATTATAATGTGTAGCTTCAGCAAATGACCACTTGAAGATGGGGCAGGTTTCTAGTGAACAGTAAGATAGTGTCTACAAATCTAACTTCTTGTAGCCCTTTCTCAATTGATTTTCAGACATCCTCCTTCCCAGTGCAGCCCCCGGAAGATGCTTTCAAGATGAGTTCTGAAGAGCTTTTATAGAGATGGTAATCTCAAGTAGACATAATGTAAAGCAAAGGTCTCATTTTCATTTATGTTTTTCAAGCACTGAACATGGCTTTCATCTATGCCTAAGCTGCACAAGGCTTTTAATATGAAATCATTTTCCATTTAGTCAAATCTCTCTCATAGTTGATGAATGCAATACATAATGAAACAGTATATTCATTTATCATCCATGGTAAATCATTTATCACACGGCAGATACAGTGCAGAAAAACCTAATCAAAGCTTTTCAGTTCTTCTGGCTGGTAAAAATAAAACCTAACAGGGATATGATTGCTCAGAAACTTATTTAAAGCTTTTAGATGCAGAAATTAGATTTATAATATCATATACAAAGATGTTCAATGCCACAATGCTGTTCTTATTTGTTTATATGAATTGTAATAGACTGCACTGTTATTATCTGGTGATGTTACTCTTTTTTTAACAGAAAAGTATACATTATGAAAGTTTTGCTTTCTGATATAATTCAACTGCAAAGTTTAAAGATCTGCTATAAATTGTTTCTTTTGCATTAATATTTTCATTGCAAAGAGTTTCAGTATATTGACTTTTCATGGTCTGGGGGTGAAAAAAAATGCACATTTTTGTGGAATGCAAAAAAAAAAAATCCCTTTCAAGTTTATCTTAACCAAGCAGAATAATCAAGCACAATATTTAGTGTGCAAATAAAATCAGAAGTAAACTATACAATCACCTCTTTTGCATAAGGACATAAGAAAATATGAAATGCCATAATAGGTCAAACCAATGGTCCATTGAGCCCACAGTGGCAGGAGTGGATGCTATACAGGGAGAGCATTGAACCAGACATATCTAAAGTGGTCTATCCTCTATTTATTAACCTCCCTGGCATCTACCATTTTTGATTTAGAGATGCCAGAGGAAACATCTCCAACTGTTTTGTTCAAGAGCTATTAATAGATTGATCATCCATATAATTGTCTAGTCCCCTATCTGCTTCTACAACTTCCTGTGTTAATGAATTCCATGAGTTAACTAGGCACTTTTTTTTTAAAAGTACTTCTATTAGTTTTAAACCTGTTTCCTACTAATTTCACTGGGTGCCTCCTCATTCTAGTATTCTAAGACTGGTGAGTAACAGTTTCCTGTTCAATTTGTCCATGCCCTTCAGGACTCTATAGAATCTATCATATCCCCTCTCAGCCTTCTTTCCAGAATCTTAGTCTTTTTAATTTCTCCTGGTATAGCAACTACTACATACCCCTGATAATTTATGTTGCCCTTCTCTACCTTTTTGAGATGTAGAGACCAGAACTTCACACAGTATTCAAGATGTGAGCACACCATGCAGCTGTATAATGGCATGATGATGTTCTCTGTTTCATTTTCAATTCCATTCTAATGAAGTTCACTATTATATTGGCTTTTTTGGTCACTTCTGCATATTGAGCTGATGTTTTTAGAGAATTATCTACAATAACTACAAGGTCTCCTTCCCGAGTCATAATAGTTAGTCCAGAAGCTAGCATAGTGTTTGTATAATTGAGGTTATTTTTCCTTAGGTGCACTGCCTTGCACTTGTCAATATTGAGGATCATCTGACATTTTTTTGCCCACTCATTTATTTTGGTGAGATCTTTCCCAATCCTGCCAGTTTGGGATTTCACTACCCAAAACAATTGAGTATCATCTGCAAACTTGGAGATTTTACTGTGCACCCCCATTTCCAGATCAGTGCTGAAAATGTTGATCAAAATTGGGACCCCTCTTTTGACTTCCCTCCATCCAGAAAAGTGACCATTTAGCCCTACCCTCTGCTTCCTACATTTTAACCATCTCTCAGACCACAAAAGAACTTTCCCCCCAATCCTGTGGTAACTCCATTTTAATACATAATATTATTAAGTGACAGCACAGATTTTTAGAGGTAGAGCTTGATGTTGTTTAGATTTATATCCTGCCTTATCCTAAAGACTTGGAGTAGCTTATAAAAATAGACAAACAGTCCACAAATGAGTAAGATGTATCCAGACCAGGGGTGCTCAGTCTCTGGCTCAGTGGCCAAATGCAGCCTGCTGAGATATCATATCTGGCCTGCATGCTTACCACAGGATTAGAAATTTAGTGGCAGGGGAGCAGTGGCCATTAATACAGCCACATTCCCCTGTCACATTCCCAAACCCCAAGCCCTGCACTGCTGGTTGCAGTCAGGCCATATCCCTTTCTCCACTTGGGACTGGGCTGTACCCCCTTTCCCCTGCATCTGGATGAGGACTGGGCCATGCCCCATACACCCATGGGTCAGGCCACACTCCCTCCCAAACCCCACAGGGCCAAGAGATATCCCTTTTATCCATGGAGCTGGGTCATGCCCTCTCCCCTCCACAGGGCTACGTTGGGGCTAGGTCACACCGCTATTTCCGTTTTGGGCCAAGCCATACCCCTTCCCCCTGCATCACAGAATGGTGGTGCGAATATTTAAAACAATTGTGAGTGATACAAAAGGCGGGGGGAGGGAGAGACATAAGTATGGCAGAAAGAAAGAAAGAGCCATACTCACTATCTCTGTTCACATTAGAAAGAGTGCTGCCATTAACTTCAATGAGCATTGGACCCTAATTAAACAAAACAAAAGGTAAAGGCTTTTCCTTTTCTTTTAAAATATAACCTTCGAGATGATCCATTCTAGTTACTTTTAACAATAACAACTTCAAACGGAAAATGACAGGTGATTACTTTTATGTTGTTAGTGGGTATCCGTCTGCTACTATTATAACATTTTATATCACAATGGCAAATCAGCATTTCTTTTAACAAAAAAGACAGGAATCTGGCGTTCTGGCAGATGAATGCCTCAGAGCAATCATAAGGAAGATCACAGATTCCAGAAGAGGCCTAAAGCAAGACCTCTGATATCTATTAAGTCCATATCTTTCATTAAAATTAATCTTACACTGTTCTGCCTTATTTATGAGGTTTTTTTAACCAGATCTTTGCCAGAATTCTCAAGAATGCCCTTTTGTTACTTACTGGTAACTCAACTAAAGGTGTCTTAAGGCATTTGAATTTGTTTGTATGTGTATGGAAGAAAATGTCATCTTCAGTGCATGCTAAAAATAGAGAATATTTTGACAGTCATGTTAGAATAGCCAAGAAGTTAATGGATATTTAAGTTGACCAAAAGCTTCAGTGATACGGCCTTCAGGAAGGATCTGTTAAGAAAAAAAGTATTTTCTCTTGTAATATTAGTGTAGTAGATACCATTAACGATAACTCTTTATTAAAAAGGCCTTAATATATAAAAGGAAGTTGAAATTTATATTGCTGATATGATTCAGTCTGATAGCATCGTACAGTAGCTCATTCTTTCAGAGAACAATTACAGAACTGGAAGTCATGGTACAAACTTTCTGCCATCAATCTGCCCCATTACATTTTCCAACATATTATGGATGTGCCATTCCAGGAAAAGAAGTAACAATTCAGTTTTTAGGTTCCCTGCTGAGACTGCCAATAGTGTTATTTATTATAATAGTTTTTACATTTTGGACTCTCACCTTAGTTGGACTACAGACTCATTTCATAGGCTGCCAAATAGCCTTCTGAGGGAACAGGTTTTTTTTAGTTGCTACCAATATTGAAGGTCATGGTTGACTTTATTTATTGTTTATTATTTTTTAAATAATTATTTTGCTTCCATACTACATTTTGCTCACTCTTCACAGTGCCACTAATATGTTCATTTTTGTCTATTACATTCTGAACACAGTTTTGGATTATCATAATACCTAATACGGTGTAGTTACACATTAGATTTAGCATCTGTTAACTCTCAGGAATATTAGGCAATGTTGAAGTAGCACTTGTTTTGAGCAGTTGTTGCATGTTAACAGTTAATACCCTCTCGGTCTTGCATAGCTCTGACTTCCCACTAAAGGGCTGGTGATCAGGGCTGGGTACAGACAGTCAAAAATCCTTAGGTTGAATTGATTCAGTCTTTGCAGGTTAGTCTAAACTACACAGATTAAATTGAAACAGAAGTGAACAGACATTTATCGTTGATTCAGGAAATGTAGCCACATGCCTGCAGGGGCTCAGGCCAGAAGCTGGGGGACACTAAAGCATGCCTCTCTGGCTGTGTGTTCACTTCCTCTTCCTGCTGCCTCCAGGTCTCTGGGATTTGCAGCTGAGGTCTCTGAAATTTGTAATCCAGGTACACAGCAGCCGGATTCTGCAGGGTTGCTCATCACTTCTTCCTTCTTCCAGGTGCCTCTGGGATTTGTAGTCCACAGTTGTAGCCAGCAGTAAATTTGAGCAGGGGAAGGGGTGCTTAACTCCCTCCCTGAGCTGAGGTTTGCCTTGGGGCAGTCCCATCCCCCCACCTCCATGCAGATTGGGCTGCATCCCCAGCTGTGTTTGCCTCCCTTCACCCCCTTGTTAGACAGCCCTTACTACTTCAGCTAGGGAGCAGAGGGGCAGGATCAGCCCTGCTTTCTGGAGCAGAAAGCACAGCCCAGCCCAGGGCTGGAAAGCATGGTGGGATGCTGGGGGACTGTGATTTAACTTGAACTTGGAAGGGGTCTGGGATAGAAGTTTCATAAACTGGTTTGACCCAAATCAGTTAGGTCTCATAGTACATTCAACCAGGTTTATGTTAAACCAGTTTCAGTCATTTTGAAACAGGTTTATGTGCACTGAGCTTCTGTTCTGTAACAGGTTTAAACCAGTTTCTGACTACTTAAACCGATTCATGTGTAACTTCTTCTCTAGCCCTGGGTGTGTCTAGGACCTGCCAAGTTTGCTTCATGCCTGCTCAGCTCACAGGCTCTCCAGTGGCAGTACAGGCTCCTCTGCTCTAGGATTTGGCTGTTGGACCTACATACCAGGATTAGGCCTCTGCTGCCCCACTACACACCCAGTCTGGGCATGTTGCCCCCATCCACATGCTTTGATCAGGCCTATACCAGTCATCCAGCATGCCTAAACTGGGTCTGTGCCCTCCCATCAGTACACCTGGATTGGGCCTGTACCACCCCACCAGTATACCTGGTTTAAGCCAGCACTGCCTCCCCATGCTGAAATCAGGCCACTACCACGACTCACACATCCAGATCAGGTCACACTGGGCCCACATGCCCATACTGGCCCTGTACTCTTCCCCTGCACCCCAGAATTGGGCACCACTGGTCCACCTGCCTGGATCTGATCCATGCTGCCCTCCCCAAGGTTGAGCAGTGGGGCTACCCCCATCAGCCTCATGGCTGCTTAGGAGCTCTCTGCTCCCTACTGCCCTTTATTTCCCCATTCTGCCTCCTCCCTTTTCCCCTTCGCACTCTGATCTATCTTCTCCTCCCACCTCTTTCTTCCTCCTCACTCACCTGCAGCTGCCAAGCTATCCCTGATGGTCATTTCAGGTCCATATATTTCTAGATAATAGCTAATCCATAATTCAGGGAGAGGGAGGGGCTGGAGTGGTGCCTTCTCGGATACTGAAGGACCATAAAATGCTGGTATTAGCTTCATGGAGCAGACTAGTTATTGCAACATGAGCTCTCTAACACCAGCTGGAGATAATCCTTGCCAGAAGAGGATTATCTCTGAGACATTCAGAGGATACATAGCTTGTTTTTTTTCCCCCTGCCTTAATGTGAAGACATGACTTTCTTAAGAGCATTTGACACATTTGAAAGGTAACATGTAACTACATTTTAATGAGTTCCTCAATCCCCATTATGAGATCTAACTAAGGAACATAATTTCAAAAGTCTTGAGATCCCAGAAGTTCTTACTGAAGTCAAAGTCTTGGAAATGAAAACTACTAGGTATTCAGGTTCTTTATACATGTGTCTAAGCAGGGTCCATTTTGAAAAATCTTGACCTTTGTATGTGGTTGAAGAAACTGAAACAGTAGTTTCCTTCTTAGTGGTTTTAACAGATATTTGCCAGACCCAGTATTTGTTGAATTTATGTTTAGTCAATCCTTCTGTCGCAGAGCACCTCAGTGCCTGCTCCTAGAGGGGAGAAACTGCCAGGGAGAGAGACAGAGCCCTGGCAGGTCATAACAAGCCCAGCTGAGTGTCGCCAGGGTAACGAGCCCAGCTGCGGGTTGCCGGGGCAGCTAAGGGGAGCCAGCTGCCTGTAGGAGGCAGGGCCTGGCCCTTATAAAGCCCAGGGCTGAGACCAGGCTGGCAGTTCCCTGCCAGCAACCGGAGAGGCAGGAGCTCCCTGGGCCGAGATATAGCAAGAAGCCTGACTTGCAAGTATAGCTCACTATAGCCCGGAGAGGATTGGGCACTATGGTTTAGCCAGGAGGCTCTAGTTTATGTTCAGGCTTGCATATTACACTGGAGGCTTGGGTGAGGCTGTAGGGGTTGGAGGAGGCCTCATAGGGACCCCAGAGGTGTGGGGCCCCTGAGCGCAACCAGT
>NW_005842146.1:831730-839826 GCF_000455745.1 Alligator sinensis
TGGGTACTACAGAGAGCCCAGAGTGGGCTACACTATTGAGGAGGCCCGGGAAGCGGGCTGGGAGACCCAACAACGTCTATCACATCAGCGAGGCTTGGGGCGTGATATCAGGGGCTGGTAGGAGCCACGCATAGCCCATAAGGCTAGGGTGCTTGGGGAGCACCCATCATACCGGGTGACCACAGGAGTCCGGGAGAACCGCAGGGACAGAGGTCCCGAGTAGCCGTGCCCAGGGAGTCATAGGCAGCCTCCCAACTACATATATATATATATATTCCAGCAAGACGTGGTGGGCGAGAATTAGAGGGTGCCTTGGGCCGGCCTGACACGGAGCGAGGGACCTTAAGGAGCACACGGCCCTCCGCGAGGACCCCGCCGTGACACCTTCCTTTAGATATAATTGATCCTACATAGGAGCGGAGAGATGGACATGATGATTTCCTAAGGTTACTTTCAGCACTGTTTTCTCTGATTCTGTAAAAAGTTCAACATTGTACAGATTCTGGGATGTTAATGTCTCAACCGTGACATTGAGAAATGAGAGAGAAATTGTGGTAGATGCAACCATACATTGTATGTCCACCCACAAGACTGATTGAAAGAATCTCAGGTCCTGGCCCACTTTTGTTAGACAATATAACTGTCCCTGGCTAACACCAACCCTTGTAGGGAGGCAGGAAGCTAACCCTATGAATGGGCACCGGTCTCAATAATGAAGTAATACTTATATCAAAGCAGAGCAAGCCTTAACTTTCTATGAGGAAATACAGGTTTCCCTCAATTTATGTGGTAGATGCGTTTCCAGGGAACGGCACATAAATCAAATTCACATAAAGTGAACTCAGTTTACAATGAAACAGATAGGGATACATTCCAATGGTGGTGAGGGAGTGAGTCTGGGGCTAGGGAAGGGAAGGGGTGGGGAGAGGGATACAGCGCAGCCCAGTGGCTGCAAGCAGGTGGCATCTGCTGCTCCTGGGGCTGCAACAGGGATGGCACCAGACTCTTCATGGCACTTGGGGTGGGTGGCAGCCCCACTCACCCTACTTCTCCCCACTCACCGCAGCCCCTGCTGCAGCGGCCCTGGGAGCAGCTGATGCTAGCTGCCTGCAGCTGCTGGGCTGCACTGTGCCCAGAACCCCCTGGTGTAGCACAGCCCAGCAGCTCCAAGCAGGTGGCATCTGCTGCTCCCAGGGCTGCTGCAGGGGTGGGCAGCAGCCTGCAGCAGGATGAGAGCAGGCTGGGGCTGGCAGCCACTGCAGGCTTTTCCTGGCACTCAGCAGCAGTGCTGGGAGGGCAGGTTGTGGAGGGGCTATGGCAAATTTTGGGGTGACAGAAGCCCCCCTCCCATCACCATGACCCACCGAGTGCCAGGAAGGGCCTGGTGCCTCCACTGAGTTATTCTGACTTCCTAATTCTGTCTAGCTATGCTACAGACCAGACCCATCTACCACTATAATTCCTGGCTCAGTACTGCTTTTCTGTTTTGGAAGGATACTCTTTTCCCCCATGTAATGTTTCTCTGTTCTATGTCCCCCAAAACTGCATTGGGCTGAGAGGAAATGGCGAAATACTAGATGGAATTCAGGCTATGATATGTTAACTGTGGCCATTTGTAGATGCTCTGTTTTTCTAGACTAAACCCATTACTATATACATGAGGATGTCTGTAGTCCAATTAAAATTGGCTTCTATCTGAATGAACTAATCCTCATTGAATGAGGATTAAAATGAATGCAAACTAAGGCAGTCCAAATTAGGCAATTTAAACTGTATTAATTGACATGTATATACAGCATTGCTTCTAGGAAAAACAGGCCTTAGGAATTCAGATTAGCATTCCTTAGGAATGCAGATAAAAATTACAAATCTCAGTCCCCACAAGGGAAATTCAATTAGGAACTCAATTGTGTTTTTGCAATACATCAGAGGCTATCAGCCACAAAATAACACCTTTACAAACTTAAATGTGCCAACACCTCACTGTGACTAAGTATTAGTATCCTGATCAAGCCCCCAGCCGTGCCCAAGCACAGGGGCTGCTGGTCAGCGAAGAAAGGGGCAAACCCCCTTGATCATCTATTAACCTTTATTTCAAATTGAAATTTAATTCAAAGTGTGTGATGCAAAGCAGTTAACACAGCTTAGAAAATGGTGGGCACATCTACAAATGGTCTGTGTAACCCAACTACTTGAATTGCAGAATTAAAACTGAAATATTTTGATCTAAACTATCAGTAATTTTCTTTCATTTTACAGTTTCAATTTTACATCAGTAAATAATTTGTCCCATAATGCACTGCAGGTGTAGGGTATCTTTTACCCTACTCCCCCAGGGGCATATGATAGATACCCCCTTTTTGGCCTGATCCAAAGTTCTCTGAAATCAGTAAGAAACTTACTCTTTTATTGAATATGCACTGGGTAGCAGTGCAAAGTTTTAAAGGAGTACACTAATCATTGCTGAATATCTAAGAACATTGCTGAATGATCCTAGAAAAATTATATATTGTTGATTAGGCACATTACTAATGTTCTCTGATTTACTCACTAAGGTGTTTCTCATTATAATGGTAATTAACTCTTATTAAAACATGATTTCTTAATTAGTGTGTTTCGCAAATTAAACCATATAAATATCTCCAATCTAACTAAATATAGCAGTAAACCTAAACTAATCCCAGAGATGGAATGGGACATTAGTGAATATTTGCTGATGTGTAGCAACTCTTAAAAGATCAAAGTCCTTTTTATGACCAAATCTGGCTGCAATTGTTTTAAGCCCAACACTGTTTCTGCTGTTCATGTTAAGAGTAGTATGAAATTATTGGAAGAAAGATTGTTGATTTTTATTTCACCATCTGAAAAAAAAAGAAAAATCACTATGTTTTCTTTTTCTTTTTTTTCAAAAACAAATGTATGCAGTCTTACTGACTTGTCCTTACTGTTTCAGAAATATATCAGTACTTTGGCATTTGCATGATGGTATTGCATAAAAGAATTTAAAATGAAATCTCTAGAGCACTAAATTGGCTAAAATATGCCATCTATTATTTATGTATCCTTTTCTCAAAATGAGTGAGCAAATACTTTCCACATAGAAAAGCATACAAAATAAATCAAATTTGACTTCTATATATATTATGCCTCTTCCCTCCTATGCAGTCTTGTAAAAATACAGGGAAAGTACTACCCACAACGATTTCAACTGCTTACTTCCATTATTTTCCATGGAAGCCTGGGAATATTGATAAGCCCTGAAAGTCCTAAAGGTTTTTCTGTTAAACCAAGGGGTTCTTAGGTCAAAAACTTTTCAGTCCTGTTACCAGCTTGCTTTTTTTTAACCCAGAAAGCTGTTAGCTTGCATGGCCAGAAGATTTTGTGGCATTACACAAAAAGAAAGGATATTTCTGAGGCAGCCAGGTCCAAAGTCATTGTAGCTTTTATAGGGCAAATAGAACATTTTGATTTACATCCAGAATCTACTGCAGATCATAATATACAGCTGTAATATGTGCTCTGTGAAGAAGAATTGCTAAGCAAGTGGGCAGACATGTACAGCTGAAGTTTCTGAATGGTCTACAGGTATAGCTCCCATGTAGAATATATTGCAGTAATTGTCTTGAGATGACAAATATATAGGTAGTAGGGAGGAGGCAAAAATGAAGCTATAACTTTATTGCCAACAAGTAATGGGGCAAAAAGTGGTCTGAGCCACTATTGAGATGTTGACATCCAAGTATTAAAAGTTGTGAACCTGAATAAAAGGAAGATGGGCAAATTCTGTTCATCAAGGGAGCTGATCTAAACTTAATTTCTTTCAATTACTTCCCTCAACATTGCTTGATTTTGTTTGGCTTGAGTTTTATCCAGCTGGCTTTCATCCAAACCACAATGTCTATTAGACACTGAAAGAGCCAACTAAACAAGTTTGAATAAATAGACCTGAATCTGTGTGCCATTAAGAGACAGTTAACTATTTTCCCTGGCCACTTTCACTTTCTATCAGTAATTTGAGTTTGGACACATGAGTAATCCTCCAATAGTACCTTTTTATTCTAAAAAGGAAAAAGGAATGTTAAGGATGTTGTTAGAAATGCAGTAAAATAAATATTTGATTCAATACATATAGACATATGCATTTTAATCTGTAGATATTAGATATTAATGCCTAATATTTTCAGTGGTGTTACAGAGCTATGCTGATTTATACTCACTAAGGATCGCCAAAGGAAAATCTGAGGGGTGACTAACCTTTCAAAAACAGAGCAGCTTGAAGGCAATAAATAAGAAATATTTTTAGGTAACTTAATTAAGTTCTACTGGACTGTTCACATCATGTTCTCCTCTTTCATCTCCCGTAAAAATGGACAGCTTCATACAAAAGCTGTAACTTCAACAAGTCAATATTTCTGCACCCACACCTAAAAATCATGGTAATTTAGAAATCCCTTAATAAAATCAATAACAATATAGCCAGTGGTAAGAGAGAGAGCACAGCAACAGATAAATCTCTCACCATGCATTTTAGAGAGCTAGCTTCATTGAACTTAGAAAATGAAAAAAGGCAGCTGTGTATCCATATTCACAAAATAATACATGATTATATAGAAAATTTATCATCATTGAAAGGTACTCATTCCAGAATAAAGTGTCCATACAGCAAGTTATATTGGCATACTTTTATGAATATTTTTTGCCATGTGGATGCGTCCACGTGTCTTAACACCCCAAGAGCTCTTCAGACAAATCCAAAGCAAGTAAATGTTCTTTGTGGCCTTTATGTTCAAGTAGGGTCATATTTTGTGGTATAACTGGTTTGTATGTCACTAGTCATGCAAATCAGTCTTAGCCATGTTGGAAATAGTTACCAGAGATCACCTACTGTTGAAATACCTTCCTGTGGTATAGAGGTCATGCGCTTTTTTTTCCTCTTCTTCTTTCCAGTTACAAGGGGCTAGTATCCCGGAGTTATTGTTTCTCCACCAGGCTCCCTTCTAAATGCATCATATCACTGAAAACCTACCTTTGTTTAAGCAATGCTAAGAGATTAATATTCATAAAAATGAACATGTTTAACTTACAGACTAGATAGTGAGAGTTCCCTGGACCATACAAAATGAGACAGTAGTAGAGGGGCTGACCCAAAGGAAAATTTAGCAGAATTTTTTTCTCACTAATTAGAAACACTAGGAGAGAAGAAAGTTATAAACAAATAAATTCCTGTTGCCCAAGGCAGACACATTCCTATTGCAATTTGGTGTTCTAATTTAGTTCGTTTTTGGGTTTTTTTTTCCCCTCCCAGGAAAAAAAAAAAAAAAGCTTTACTCCATGCCTGTACTAAATTATATATACTGTGGAATAATTGTAAGATCAAGAGGGGATTAACACAGGTCAGCCGCCCCTATTGCTATCTTACACTCTTATAACTGGTTTGCATTATTGGTTGCTACCATCCTTCCTACTTCACTTCATTTCTATTGCTCTCTGTCATGCATACTTTTTGAAAGCAGGCTGTCTGAGCTCCCACAGTCAAACACCCATGATCATTTGAACCATTAAGAAAAACAATAGCTTTTTTCCTTTTACAATTTGCTTGTAGGTTATGCTACATGAACCCTTTATATAACAATCTTTTAAATTCTCATAGACATGAACAAGCCTCTGTATTGCAATCCTGAGATATTTCTACAAGATCACAAAGGTAAAAATGCTGTCTCCATCCACTCAAATTGATATATTTTGTCATCTTTCCCCTGTAAATTTTGTCAAACTGGCTGCAATAATTATCCAATATAGACCTTAAATATTATACTTGTTTTCTAACTTTATAAGGATAATAGTGGGTGGAAAAGTAACTTTATAATAGTGCTTTGTCCTTTAAAAAAATGTATGTAACTGCTTGGTCTTGCTTCCTGAAATCATTCAGAGCTAGGCAAAAAATAGGTTTTTTTTCCCCAACCTGTAAAACTCATGGAAATTTTATGAAAGGCATAACTAGATGCTTAAGTCCCCTGGGTGGTATCAGTGCATGGGGCAGCATCTATGGTTGCACTGCTGGCTAGCAGTGCAGCTACTGCTATTTTTCACCCCTCACTTCCAACCAAAGTTTGGTGCCCTGGGCTCATGCCCCAGGCTCCCCATTCAGTGTGCTTCTGGATTTCAATTTTCATATCCATTCCTCAGGCCTCATTCTCCACTGAAACCTTCTGAAGTTTTTCAAGAGAAGCCAGAGATCCTTCCCTAAGATTAAGATGATTCCCCTCAGATGTGGGAAGGACAGATTCAAATCCCTGTTATGATACAAACCAGACTTGAATTTAGTTCTCTTAGATGCTGGGTAAATACCCTGATCACTAGGCTATTTGAGGGATCACTAGGATATTCTGCTGTAGATTTGTTTCTGTCTTGACCACAATCCCAGGCCTGTGAAATTTTTTTTTTCACTGAAAAATTCCTGATCAATTCTGTCCATGATATGCCAATTTGATGTGAGGAAAAGCCATCTAAAACCACAAATATTGGTATATAATATTTTTTACATAACCCAGAATTTCAAGACCTTTTGTCTGTCTTCACTTGTTTAGATAGCCTCTCTCTTTCTTATACCTTTGTTGAAATTCCTGCTATAATAAAGTCAAATTCCTGTTGATTTCTGTAAAGCCAGGATTTCACCCCCCGCCCCCCGCCTTATTTATTCTTTAAGGAATAAAAGCAGGGAATTTAACTCTCAGTCAGCCTGAAAAGTAGGGCACGGTAGATTCTAGTTTATGTCATATATAAAATGTAGATGGTGCTGCCTGTTTGCTATACAGGAAACTTGTATTTCACTGTTCACTACCTTATTTATTATAATCAATTCATGTTCTGTCAAGCCAGGAATGGAGCACAGTGCTGGAGATTTAATCATTGATCAATTCTTATAGACCACTGGAATAATTGTTCACCTTGGTTTGTGATTTTTGGGTTTGAGAATAAAAAAAATGGTATGTACTGTGACTGAACAGTTACACAGTAGATTTTCATACAATCTCTGTAGATGTTCTTAGGTGAAATTAGGTTTGAGATGCTTCCCCCAGTAGAAATTCGAAGATGGATTCTGTACTATTAAGACGGTGGCTAAGACTTGCATTTATACATCTACAGTTTGGAGGAAGCTTACCAATAGTTTGCATCTTGTATGTATTTAGTGTTTGCATTTCATTGGGTACTGGTGTTGACAAATGCCATGGGGAAAAATAAACTCAACTGCATATGCATAATTCTGGGTTTTGAACTAACTGTTATGACCAGGAAGGAGACCTTGGAGTCATTGTTGATGATTCTCTAAATCATCAGTTCAATATGCAACAGTGACCAAAAAGGCCAATAACATGTTGAGTATTTCGTTTCTAAGAATGGAATGGAAAACAAAATGAAAACATCATTACAGCACTATATGAATACACAGCACACCCATATCATGAATACTTTATGCAGTTCTAGTCTCTGCATCTGAAAAAGGGTATATATAGTAGAATTAGAAAAGGTACACAGAAGGGCAACTAAAATGATCATTGGCATGGAGAAGTTGTCATACCAAAAAAAACCCTTAAAAATCTAGGATTCTTCATTCTGGAAAGGAGAAGTCTGATGGACAATGTGATAGAGGCCTTTAAAATCATGAAGGGTGTTGACCAAGTGAACAGGGCACTGTTATTCACTAAGTCTCAAGACATTGTTACATGTTAATTTTAAGTAGCTTGGGGAGCTCTTAACCCTGGGATTGTCTACATGTTAAGATGTGAAACTAGTTTTAAGCTTCCTTTAGGCATCTTAAAGGTATACCACTCCAGGGCAGGTTTATCTGTAATCTGTGTTGCCTAACTCATGTTACACTAACATGTGTCCATTCTAGGCTACATGTTAGTATAACACCCCACCCCCAACTCCCCCCAGTCCCCAGCTCACTTGCGGTTGTCAGCACTGTCCTGGGGGAGCATGCAGGGAAGGGGCATCTGCCTTCCTGGCTACCACCACAGCCCCTCTCTAGCCTGGGCAGAGCCTGGTGAGCAGCTGCAGCTTGGTGGCAGTGGCTGGACAGGCAGGTTCCCCTT
>NW_005842146.1:839900-846184 GCF_000455745.1 Alligator sinensis
GGGGAGCCCAGAATGGAGGGGAGGGGAGGCAGAGGATTCTTACCTTTCAGTCCTGCAGACTCCTTCTCACCAGGGGCGATTCACAGTTTTGCAGGTACAGGACAGTCCAAGAACGTTTTTAGCCTGAACGTGTAATTGCTCTGAACTTGAGTAAACACTAGTTCTGATTACCACTTTGAGAAGCCTAAGTGTAACGTGTAACAAAGCCCCAGAATTCTAGATCTAGGGGGCACCCATTGAAATTAGTAGGAGACAGGTTTAAAATTAACAAGTACTTTTTATGCAGTTTCTAGTTGACTTGCCACAGGAGCTTGTAGGGGCAGATAATATAGCCAAGTTCAACAAGGGACTAGGTAAAGTGATGGTAGATCCCTTGATAGTAATTAAACAGAACAGTCAGGGAAGTATGCTCTGGCATCTCTAAACCAATGATGGCAAGTGCCAGGGAGGGCAATGAACAGGGGATAAATTGCTGTAGGTATATCCAGTTTAATTTCCTCCCTCTAAAGCATGGACTCTTGCTACTGTTGGAGACAGGCCTATTTGATGTGGTGAAAGATAATGGGATGAGGCCCATCTGAATTACTATAAGTCTCCCTTAATAAGGGATGCCAGTGGAGACAGATCAACTAATTCCAGGGGACAAATAAAAAGAAAACAGGAAGGAGAGTGTGGCCATAGGCTAATAACAAGGGATGTGGAAGGGACAGTGAGCAGAGTACACCAGCCATTGCCCACTTCCCCCTGAATGAGTTGAGGGAGCCTGTGGATGCTAAGCAGCAAAACTCTGTCTGGAAAGCAGAATACCAGGAAGACAACCTCACACTCTCCTAGATTCCTCCTGGCCAAAGCCTCCTTCATGGTTTTGATGGTCAGCTTGGCTAGAGCCAGGAAGAGGATGACCAAGTGGTCTTGGGAGTTGCTGGGGCCAGAGATGGAGGGTACATAACAGAAAAGGTGTGGGCAGAAGCACAGCCAGAACCTCAGCAGGAGGTTCTGGAGGAGGTGGAATAGGGGCTGCAACCTGATGTACTCAAGGTAGGTATGCACCAGGTTCTCCCTTTGTTGGCAAAAGGATATATACAATTTACCAAAGCACTAAAGCTTGTGCTTGGTTTCATTCATGTGCTGCAAAACTATTCTGGATACAGAACAATGATTTAAATAGGGATGGTGCTTAGCGTGTGTTTTAAGTGCTTCAGTGAATAAGGTTTTGTATAGTTTGGGGCAATTTCTTTGCCCCCTTCATTTGTTATAGAGGCATGCTTAACAAGGCCTTGCTTGTTACTTAATTGAACTATTACTACTGAAACAGCCTACTGCATCCAAGTATATTTCAAGATTTCTCCCATTACTCAAAGATTAATAAAGCCATAAATATGAATCTGATCATTCCCACTGGTTGTTGGTAATATTCAGCCCTCTCATTTGGATTTTCTGAATTTACAAATGTGACATATGAGTGATTTTTAAGTGGAACCTTTCATCTGTCACACTCTTAAAGGTATGATACCAATTAGCAGTGTGATGTGCAAGGTTAGTATATACTTAGTATATAGTATATAGGGCACAGCTATAAATTTTGGGCACAGCAGCCTTTTTAGCCTGGATTGAAGTGACACAACATGATCATGTTTTACTATCTTTTGCTACTGTAACTGTTAAATGAGACTATAAAATGGGTCCACAAATGATTATTACTTTTCTTTCCATCTCACGAGACTTGACTGCAAAAGTTTGGTGTGATATTTCTAGCAGATCAGCTTACATAGCAGTTTCCAACTTGACACATCTTTGACTCTCTTGTTAAAGAAAAAAAATAGGTAGCAACTTAATAGATATTTATGTTAGCACCAAACTAAGCATTTACAACAATTTATGAGACTTAACCAGATCTAAGAGCTCCTTCTTAGTCTTATAATTTTCTGCAAGGCTGTTTTTTATGTATGTTAAAAGTATATTTGCTTGATGCTATGTCTCCCAGCTATTTTTCTTGATTATGAAAATATTGAGGAGAAAATATAATACTTTGATATACTAAATCAGCTTATAGAAGGAAGTAAAAATGAAATGGCTAACTCTATAGGCTAGTCTACATGCATTCAACTGACCATGATGGAATACTTGTGTTCTTCACTGCTCAACAGAGTCTCAAATTGATGCGTATGCAGAAACAACAAATTTGTATACTATAATATGTTTGTATGTGGAGGCCACAACTTTATTAAAAACAAGCACCCTCCCCCTCTCCAGGTTAGTTATAAAGATTGTTCCAGTACAGAGTTCAGCTCAGTACCAATGGCACATCTACTAAGATGGGCATGGCTCAGAGAACAATGCTACCTTTTACACCCACAGGCTTCCCAGGGATTATGGCTAGAAATTGGAGTCTCATTTTACTTCTCTCATGTATGCAGGAAATAGGAGAAACATGAGTGGGAAAAATATCTTGTATGAGATGTACTCCTTCTCATACAAACTTAAATATCTTACCCAAGCACCCCATGGACCTCACATCAGACTCGTTTTGGCACCTGCCAAACTTGTGCACACTAAACCTACAAACCAGACCTAGTGGATGCCAGATGGGAGAAGAAAAATGCACACAGCAATTTGTTCATTTTCCATAAGAGAAAAAAATACCTACCTGAACCCAAACAAAACATTGATTAAACTAGCCCCTAGCATCATAAGCTAAAAAAGAGCCCGGGCTGTAATAGGAAGTCCAAGGTGACTGCTTGCCCCTGAAGTGTCAGCAGTAGTACTCTCCTCCCTATCCTCTCTTGAACTTCCTGTTTGGTGGTGGCAGATATTCAGATGTATGTTCACTGCACGGGGAATGGGGTCATGTATTGAGACTGAAAGAGAAAGAAGCAATATATGCCTTGTAACACTCCCTTATGCAAAAACTGAAGAATATTAAGAGAGGGCTCCAGGGGGGTGCATGTTTAAAATTGCAGTAGCTCCTCCCACTCGGTATCTTTCTGCCCTGTCCCACCTCTCTCCCTTACTACAGGGGGACAGATTCACCCCAGCTAACAGAATGAACGTTTATAGAAGTCTGGCTATGTTAAGTCTAATTTTGTAACTTTCATTGAATGGATTTTCAGTTTAACAAACTGAGTCTTATGCTATGCAGTATGATGATATATTTATTCTTATGAAATGACAATAAGTTTGACAGATAAAAAAGATTATCAATAAGTTAATACAGCCACTAATCCAAAATGAAACATAAAAGTAGTCCTTGAAGTAATTTGGTAATTGGTAATGTAAAATATGAAGTCTCCGTGAGAGACTAATGCTTGTAAAGGTGGTAGTCTTCTGCCATCTTACTAGATTGATATTTTGCTTCATGATTAGGAACAAAAAATATACTCTGGGGCTACATTCTTCTGGGTGTGTGAATAATGGGCATCATCTAATATTGTAATAGAACTCAGCATTACAAAATGTTACCATCTTTGCACAGTGCCATTAAGAATCCTGGTAGTTGATCCAATGTTAACCATAACTTTGAGGTAAAGAGCAGAACACATCATATTTAGCATCATGTTTGATATACCAAACCCCAATCACAGCAGAAAACTTGATTTGTCTTGGTCTAAATTGTGCTCTGTATCATATTCTTCATAACTCAAATCTTTATAGTCAAGGTCAGCTATGGTCCGTAAGAGATCCTGATGAGAGATGCATTATCTTTCAGGGTCAATCTCATCAACAGAGAATGGTTTAGGAATAAAAAAATATATATATTTTTTTTAGTTTCTTAATGAATCAAACATTTGTATTGTGTTTGGGTCTGATATGAAGTTTACTGTACAAATGCTCTCTTGCATACTCTGTGTTTTCCAATCCAAGAATAAAGATGCTTTTTCAGTGAAGCATACATTTATTAATTTCCAAATGTGTTATATGCCATTTCCCATTTCAACAGCCAATGCGTAAAGGAGTCACATAGAAAGTAGCTAGCATTCATTCTGTTTTAGACACTGTCGTGTGAGGCAAGATGCAGTTGTCATTCTTAACTAAGGTGCCAATATTGAGTTGATTATGTTGTTTAGATGGCATCCAAGTGCTTTGGTGATACAGAGGCCCTTAGACTCTCATTTATAATTAAAATCCCTACCACTTTTTCACTTTTCTTCCAATGACCAATTTAGTAAATAAATAAATAAGGGTCAGAATCTGATATTTATAATAAAGTCTATCCTATTCTAGGAATAGTCCCAATTAGATTATTATGGGTTTAAGGTACTATTTAATGTGATTGTAGATAATCTGACCCTAAGGTCCCGTCTACATGTGCAGGTAAAGGCATGATGAGATCTAATGCATGATCCATACAGACACACCTCCTGTCATACCACTTATGCATGGCAGGAAGTGTGATTGTCAGATCTATTATTAAATTAAATCACACCTTATTGTCAGTATAGGGGAAGCTCAATTCCGGGCTTTCCCTGCATTAGCAATTAACAGGCACCCATGGCTGGGAGCTCCCTTTGCTGATGGGGCTTTTAGCAGTGTGGACCATATATGGCTGGGACCGAGAATCTCCAGACCTGATGGGTTGTAGCCAGGACTGAAAGCTCCACCTACAGGTGTGAGAATCTCAGCCTCCATTGCTGTGGGGCACTGCTGTGGTCTCTTAGCCATGGGAGTGCACGGAGTGCCTCAGAGCTGGGAAACTGTAATGACTTGAAGATTGCAGCAGTTGTAATCTCCCAGGCACTGCCTGGAGTGCCCTCACATTCCTGTAGCTGGGAGACCGCACTGGTTGCATTCTCTTAGCCCTAGGAATGCGTTGTACACCCCAGAAACTGGGAGATTACAGCAGCTGGAGTCTCCAAGCCTTAGGACTGCCTACAAGCACAAATTAAAATGGGTAGTAACCAGCTATAAAGTTATTACATGTGTTTTAAGCAATAACTGTATAGCTGGTTGGACCTTTTTAAGACACAATAATTAATTTGCATGTGTAACCAGGCTAAATGTATTGAGAAATTAGAAGGTGCCATAGATATAAACCTGCAGAGTGGGCTTAAACTTACTTAGAGTGTACTAGAACAATAGGCATGTTGCTTTGTGTGCTGACATAAGAACGTTGAGATAAAAGGATTGTTTAAGGCATGCTATCCTCTTGGCATGACAGAAAGAAACTTAAATTTAATGGAAAGGTAAATATTCATGGTTTGTTAAGACAAAGAATGAGAAGTTGTGGTTTTAAAGTCTGGTAAAGTACAGAAGCCTCTATAAACCTGGAAAAAAAATGAGTGGTAATTTATTTAATTGCATAAAACCACTATTTTTAGTGGATGTTGGGTTTTTTTTCTTCTTTTAAAAAGATTTACTCTTTAAATCTGTTTATGCTGTCCTTAAAATTAACAGGAAAACCTTTTCTTTTTTAATTCAGACCATTTATATCACCCATTTAATTTACAACAAGATTTGGATTCTATAATTGCTCCAGTAATTACATATGTGCAAGTGTATGATGCTTTGATGACAAAATTTCCATTTGATTTAATGTCTTGAAATTAACCTTCTACTACCACATGCGTATGTTTGTCATTTATCCCCTTTTTCTCAGATGCAAAGAAGGCTACCAAGGAGTCCGCTGTGACCAATTTTTGCCGAAAACCGACTCAATCTTGTCAGATCCAAGTATGTCAAATATTTTTCTTCTGTCTTTATCATGTCCTGGAGGCAGCTCTTATTATGAGAGATGACCCTTTGCTATTGTCACAGATTTTATTGAAGCTCATTTCAGTCATTTCTAAAGAATGGTGTCCCTTTTATAAATCTTGCTGGTCAAGTCATTTTTGTTGGAGCATAAGCATTTGTCCCAATAACTGTTTTGTTTTGTTTTTGTTTTTTTAAAGGGACCCTATAGCTCCATTTACCTCAGTGCGGCTGACCCGTAACAATTAGGGATCCATCCCATACATTTTTAACTTTTTGGCTTGTACCACTAATGAACTTACATGATTTAATAGGATGAAAAAAGCATCAATTGTGAAGTGGTCCCTTTCAAAAAATATTTATTAAAGTTTAATTAAATTAAACTTTTAGCAAAATATAGACTCTTTTTTATTTCTTCTAATTGTACGGACCTTGGATTTTTCCTCTTGTTCACATAAAGTTGTACCTTACTACTTGCTTATGGAATCAGAATCTACTTCCAATGAGCAAAGTAGGCAGAATGTGACTATATATTACACCTCCTGTTTTGTATAAAAGCACCATATGGGCACATGCTATTTTTTCATTTTGTTCACTCT
>NW_005842146.1:846194-848764 GCF_000455745.1 Alligator sinensis
TATTGCAAAGGAATTCCTAAAAGGGATCTCATTGATTAAACAACAGTAAATTGTTAATATGGGGGTGGGTGGGGGTAGGGTTAGAGGTAGAGTTAGAGGCTGACCAATAAGGCATAAAACAAAGGGTCATGTCCTGCCCCTTATTGCTTTCTTTTACCTGGAAACAGTAACACATTTCTAGAGTTTTTTTCCATTGTTTTTTAAGGAATAATGTTTGTTTCACTCTCTCTCTCTTTTTTTTTTTTTTTTTTTGGTGACTGGTTATATTTACTATGTTATCTTGTGAAGTGTTGAAAAGCTATTCATATGACTGCTCCCAGAGATACCTGTGACTTTTGAAGAATTTTATGTCTTATGGCTCTCTGTATAGATTGCTTTATGTCTGGCTTAGCTTTTCTTTTTGTCTGACCTTTATCTGTAGTGATATAGTCTACAGTAAATAGATTGGGTTTAATCCACTAAAATATGGGTATGTTTGTTGAGACTGCCAGCTCTAATAGAAACGGGTTTCCTAGATCTTAAAAGCAAGATAGAGGTTATGTGTTGACTTGGTTCTGATCGAGTTCTCTAGTTTGTTATCTCCTGGGCACAGGTAAGAAATTTCAATGAAATACAGCTTGGGCCTGAGCCAGTGCCCAATAAAATCAATGGAAAGACTCCCATTAAGGTGGAGTGAATCAATTTAGGCCAGAACTCCTAGAATATTTTGAACATGCTCAGTATGTCCTCTGTTGTTTGAGCAGATTTCTTCTGTGAGTGTTTATTGCTCATACTCATTTCCATTAACTTGAGAAATAACGTTGCTTTGGTTGTTGTTATATTTGCGCTGTTTCCAAGTAATTATGCAACCAGCAAACCATATCCAGTGTGTTAAACCTCTGCTTAAATCTTCTTGTCAAACTCCTTGAACATAAAGGATAATTAAATTTGCTTAATTATGTGTTGTGTTCAGAGCTGTAGCCACGTATTTTGGCACCCGATGCAGGTCATGTGCAGAGTAGCCCCTCTGTGTGCTGCCATGTAATTACTTCCCTTTGATTTGGCACTCTTCCCCCCACCCCGCTAGCGATGGGCATCCTGTGCCAGTGCAGTGTTGGCACTACTGTTGCTATTGTACTGGTTGTGTTTAGAAATATGTTACTATGTTGACTTAAAAAACAAGGGGTGAAATCCATCCATTCATATAAATTATCAAAGTTCTACTGGTGTTAATAAATGGTACAAAAATCCTCCTCAAGAAAACAGGAAAATAAAGGCAAATGGACAAAAGTCAAAGATTTTTTTCTCAGCCTATCAAGAAATGTAACCCGCCTTGAATACTTTTCTACATTCAAAAGAATAAGTTAATTGTATTGGTGTTTTTATACATGCAGGTGCACTTTTAATACAAGTTGTCTTAACTTCATATTCACAGGTATGCATTGATGACACACAATGTATTGCTTATAAACTAAGATTTGTAGTTTTACTTCCTTTTACCTTTCTTAAAGTTAGGAATAACAAACAACATATTAATTATTGCTCATTAGTAGCAGTAATAATTATTTGTACAGTCCAACATATGTGACATTATGCCTTGAAAACTTTGTTATCTTAATTCTTTGAGACTCTGGTTCAGTCCATAATTTTCATTAAATCTTAGCTGTCTGATTTTCTGTTTGTGTACAAATATTTTTGTGGTGGAAAGAGAATTAGTGTAAAGTGTGTTCTAAGGTCATGGTGTAGGAAATATTTTTTTTATTTCCTGTAAGAACTGTAAGAGTCAAGTTAGAAAATAGGTTGGCTCCTAATATGCATATTTTTTCTGTCTTCACTGACATTGACCCTGTCCCAATTGATTTATCTGGGTTGGAAGCATTAAACATAAAAGGAAGTGATCACATCTTTATTGATTAAGTCCTCACCTACAATAAGTATTTTATATAAAGCCTCTCAGGAAGAGAGCTGGAGACCTTTTTCATGTTTTCCCAGGATAATATCAAATCCTATTTTTATTTTATTTTTTTCAGATCTGCATTTTCAGAAAATCATGTTAACTCTATGTGTCACTAAGCTGTTGTTGCTGCTGCTGCCCATACTTGTTTCCATCAACTTGTGAGACACTACTACTAGTAAATAATAATAATAACACTGACAACAATTGTAATAGATGGAAGCAAAATTTGGACCTTAAATGTCTGGCTACCAATAAATGGCAACACAATGTCTTAATCTCTCAAGAACTATTTTTATTTTTAGGAGATTTGACTTTTTTGTGATGACTCTTTTAAAACAAGTATGCCAAATGTACTTTTACTGCCTTTCATTCTAGGTTTTACCTTAATTCTATTATATATATATATATATATATATTATATATATGTGTGTATATATATATATGTATATATATATATGTATATGTATAAATCCTTTCTTGCAGCTTAAGTAAGGGGCAGAGTAGGGAGAGGATTTATGGTTTTTCACCTCCACAATAATGGCTTATGGTGTAGTATCTTCCCCAGCAGTAAGAGTATTAAGTGAAAGATAAACCATAAGTCTTTTTTATTCTGTGAGGGAAAGCTATTGCGGTT
>NW_005842146.1:848774-859267 GCF_000455745.1 Alligator sinensis
CTTACCTTGGAACAAGTATGTGCACATGAGCAGTTAAGATAGAATAGTTGATTGTTGATAAAGCCCTGCCACTTGTATCCCACCATGTGGATTCTGTACATTGCTGTACTCCAAACTAATACACAAGCAGCCCATTGGGTTACATGACCCTGCATTAAAACTTTTCCAGCCCCCAAGTTGCATTGGAACCAGTCAAAGTTGGGACAATTGTAATTCAGTGCAAAAAGCCAAATGCCTAGATGCTAACTGGAAGGTTGTGGGAGAGGCTACAGGAGTTTGGCATTTTGCAACATAGAAGGGAATTCCTTTCAGATCCTCCCTAGTCTCTGGGATAACCAGGGATCCAGTCAACAGGTTAAAGGTGAAACTAAAACAGAGAACCTAAGTAGCCAAAGTAAGAGCCAATCATTCACTCCCACCAACCAATCATTCAGTCCCACTCAGTCATCATTCACTTCCACCAACGTCAATACTTGGCAAGTCAGATCTCTGTGGTCTTGGCCTCAGATATGAATTTCCCCTCCTTTTCTTCTACCCTAGGAGTAAGAAATGAAAAAGGATAAAGGGAGAAGGCAGAAGACTTACATATGGAAGGAAAGGTGGAGTGGATGTGTGGAACACTGTCTTGGAGGATCCCAGTTGAATATCCTCCCCTCCATAATATGAGTGCCTCCACTGTTCCTGTTATAAAACCACAAGTGTCTTTTAGCAAATTGGTAAATCTGTTTTCAACGGTATAAGCACAGTTCTCCATATGCCTACACAAAGTAGGTTTATGTGCATTAGTTTGTCCCAGGTAAATTTACAGGGCTTGGAGATGTGCGTCATCTCTTATAATTCATGGTGATAAGAAGTGGCTGGGCTATCTATTACATTAATAGTTTCAAACAATAAATATGAAGATATTTTTTTTAAATTTATGTTTACTATTCCATAAACAGCAGGTAAATGCTGTGGTAATAAAGTTATTCTTCTGTCAGTTTTTTATACTATGGAAAACTTATTTTAAGACTTCTTTATTGGTTTGTTTTGTAACGGCAGTAAATCAAGTAACTGTGGACTTCCTTTTTCTTTATTCTAATTTAGCATTAGAATTTACTTTTCCATTTGTCCTTTGCATGCTTTTTTTACAGAATTAACTAGGCAAACAGTGTAATACATTTTAAGTTTCACAATGTGCAGTATGAATTTTAAGTTTGACACATTATCACAATAAAACAAGAATTCTGTGAAGGAACAAGTAAAAAAATATATAATTTTAACTACAAGTGGGTCTAGTTTTTAAGAAGTATTTTTCTTGTTTGGATAAAACAGTAAGTGAGTGGTTTGTTTTTGTGTTTTTTCTTATTTTTATTTGACACAGATTCTTAAGTCTCAGTTACAATGTAAATGCCAAATACTGGTACCCTTGTTCACAATAAATAGTATCTTGCTGCTTGAGCTTAGTCCACTGAACTCAAGAGCTGAAATGAAGGCAGAATTGAACAGAGCTACTCAAGGAATAAGCAATTACTTAATCTTAGAAAGGCCATCACTTCTGTTCTAAATTAATATGTTTGTCCTAGAAATAGGAACACAAGACTGGAAGGAACCTCCTTAGTCATTGTTCAAGAACCTTTCTATCACAGACAACCACTTCATATAGTCACATTCATGAATGTATCAACTGCCAATGGGAAGCTACTCTAGAGCCTCGTTTATTTGATGGTTAGCATCTCATTTTTAATTTCCAGCCTCGATTTCTTTTTCATGGCCGGAATATGATGTTGTATCAGGTTCTGAGACTGTAATCTCCATAATAATATGGCATCAGGATTTTATCACTGAGTTCAGCTGGGCCAATTTTTTTGCACATTGTCTAGACCAGAAGTCAGCTGTGTTTCCTAGCACTGGGCCAGAAAAACCCAGCTTGGGTCTGAGGTGGGCTGGTGCTAGAACCTGGAACCGTCATCATGGCTTATTGTCCCCACGGCTCAGCTGTGGCATTGTTGAGGCCCCCTGGCTCTGCAGGTTGTATCCAATGGCTCTGTATGTTGGATCCAAGTCACAGGCCAGAGTTGCCAATACCTGCTTTAGGTGACTATCAAGAGAGAAACTCTTTTTCCATATTAAGGAGCTATTTAAAAAATAAACAAATATTGTAACATTATTAGAAAAAAATGTCAGATATCTTTGGGTCTCATAAAATGAGCATATGAAACTATTCAGATGCAAATTCTTGCAGTAGTATAGATCTACGGCTAGAAAAAACTATTATGACCATCTGTGCTGACCCAAATAGCACTGCATCCTGATTCAATCCAATAACTTCTAGTTAAGTTAGAGCACATTGTTTTTAGATGCACTCAACTTTGATTTACCAAAATCAAGAGCTGGAGAATTCATTATACGCAATGCAAGCTGTTCAATGATTCTGCATGCTTCCTGTTAAGTGTTTATCTTATTTCTAGTCTTAATTGTTTTTAGCTTTATCTTCTATCTGTTCTTAGTGTCAGATCTTATGATCAAATTGTCTTATGCATTTGTTTACTAGATTTAAATCTTCTATTATCAGAAATCTCTCCACATAGTTACAGAGTGTGATCAAATTACCTTCAGGCCCTTGTCAATGTGTACAGGCTAGCTGAATTGCTAGCCCTTCTTGGAGTCTGAATATGGTCCTGTCACAGGATGTCATGGCTTAGACCTTTAACTCTCCTAGGTAAAGAAAGAGAATTAGATATAATATTTATCCACTCTTCAACCACGTCCTGGGTTACAGCCCTCTGGGTACCATCATAATTACTTTAGCTGGTCCCAATGGGTTTTAACCTTGCAAAGGTTTGTCTCTTGGAGCCTGTAACAGCAGATGATTGCATTGACTCAAAAACAGTATCTTAAAAAAAAATCATACTTTGCCCAAAGTTATGAAGCCTACATGATTTAAGTATAAAGCAAAACAAAGAAAGTGTTCTTATTCTCTCATACATTTAATCTCACTGTTTAATTGTACTCAGGCAGGTCTGATGCATTTCTGCTCTCAAAGTTGAGAAAAATAGCATTTACTACCTGTAACATACTCCCTCTAATGGTCTGGGAGAATTCTCCTGGGTTTATCATCCTGGTAGAAAAATGTACCCAAGATGTTTGAATGCCAAGCCACTGTACAGCCATGGGGCCCCTATGCACACATCTCAGTATACTCTGCAGGCTCCCAGTCTGCTTGGTGACAGATGACAGTGGTACACCAGGCAGCCTTGAGTGGATGACCCAGACTGCCTCACAGACTGTCTCCCTGCTGCACAATGCAGGGATTGTGAAGGGGGCACTGTTCTGCTCCCTGCTCAGCTGGAACAGTAGAGTCCAAACCAAGTGAGATCTTCCTAGATCTAGAGAGGGGAGCAGCTAGGAGAAAAGCACTCTGGGATTCTGGAGAACTGTGCTGCAGATTGTCTTAGAAGGTACGTGCACAGAAATTTGTTATCGGAGAAGCAATTTAACCCTGGTTGTTCCTGGGCTATTTTTCTCTTATTGTGGCCATTTTTGTTCTAGGAGAAAAACCTTGAATATCTACACTTGTGGTTTCTACTGGGAGAGCAGTGGAAATGGAATGTCTGTACATGGCCTTTGTCTCTGCCACATAAGTACCTTTCTTTTCCTAGGTTCTTTGAGATTTTTGACTTATTTTATGCCTGAGCTTAGCCTTTGGAAGTCTAAGCCATTCTAACCCTGGCTGTATCCAGCCATTGTTATCTTAGCTTTTTTGAAGTAGCTGAACCTGACTTATCTGTCTATGCCACTGTTTTACCTTTTCTGCATAGTTCTTTAGCAACCTCTTTGAAGCCTCCTTTCATTTAACTCAATGCATTCAGGCTGGTAGAAAAACAAAACTAACTAAACAAAGAGAATTATATATAACATTCATCCAGGGAAAACCTGAGTTTTTACAGCCTCTCTTGGATCAGTTCAATTCAGTTCAGTTCAACAGAATAGTCTTGCATGGTAAACAGGACCTCCAATCATCATAATTCATTTTTGTAGCTTCTGTCCAGTTTGTTAACACTCTTCTTAAAGTTTGGACACTAGGACAGGACACAGTACTGCAGTAATTTCCCTTTCTTATTTAAGGACTACTCAATACTTTCTTAAATAATGCATCATACTCACATTAAGTTGGTCATTCACCCTGGTCTGTAAGTTCTTCTCAAAGCAGCTGCTTTCCACACAATTCCATCTGATAAACAGCAACCTGCATTCTTTGGCCGTGTGTAGACAAAATTAGGGGCGTGTGTGCATGACACTTTAAAGTGGGTTAAATGTTTTTGCACCGTTTTAATGGTGTCGGTGTTTACACACATTGGCAGCATATTGCACAGTAATTCCAGCTGCTGTAGCAAATTCAGCAATGTAATGTGAAAAGCACTCTGGGATTCTGGCACTCTGGGATAAATGTATTGGGGCGCAGCAAACTAGAACCCCTCTGAGAAGTTTTTAGTTTGCTGCCCTACAGCCGTGGAATGAAGCGCCGGGCTCCGTGCAGCTCAGGGGCTCTGGAGAAAGCTCATGCAGGCAGCCTGGCAGCAGCTCAGGAAGGCAGGCTTCACCCAAGATCTTTTTTTTTTTTCCCCTGGAGCTTGCCTGCCTGCCTGAGCTGCACAGGGCCCCGGTGCTTCCCTCCATGGCTGTGGTGCCTCTCAGGACCACCTGAGCTGGGTCCCTGCAGGAAGGTGCCATCGTGGGGGGTGGGGAAAGGGAGAACCACTACTGCTGTGGAGGAAAGCACCAGTCCCTCTATAGCCCAGGGACTGCTCCGCCCGCCAGCAGATTGCCCTCCCCTCCCCACTGCTGGAGAGGCAGGTAAGTTTGGTGTTTGCCTGCTTCAATTTAGGGCCCCCATTTCATCTACACACAGCCTTCATTCCTAGATTCATGACATTGTGTTTGTCTGTATTAATATCTTTGTTCTTTGAATGATGCCTGTCTAACCAAGCAGCCCAGCTTACTCTGTCAACCTGACCAGTCCTTATGAAAACCTACTTCTACACCAGATTTATGTCATCTGCAAATTTTATCAGCAATTAATTTATATGCTGTTAAAGGTAATTGATAAAAGTACTGAAAACAATTGGGCCAAATAGAAATCCCTTTGGGATCCTAATAGAAGCTCTCTCTTGGGTGACTTCTTTCCTGTTTATAATTACTTTTTAGAAATCTGCCAGTCAGCCAGTTTAAAAACCATTATACATGTGCTTTATTGATTTGATAGTGCTGATTTTTAGTCAGACTGTCATGTGCTTCAAAATTAAGTGCATTACAAAGTCTGACTCCCAGATTTTTGAAGTTTGATATTAGCCCATTCTGCATTACAATGCCTAACTGATTTAGGATCCTCAGTTTCATTGAAAGTTACTTTAGACAATGAGAATTAGGCAGCCAAGGCAGCTATTCTGAAGGTCTAAGTGTAAATACCTTAGGTCAATGCAGTTACCAATCAAATTTGTATAATAATAATAAAACAAAACTATGGGCGTTTGACTTCCGGGGGCTATTTTGTATAAAATCATATTTATTAATTTTAATTATGCTACTATCTTTTCCCCCCCCTGATTGCATTGAATTTTCCATGATTTTGATTGGGATGCATGTCAAAACTAACTGGCTATTAGCTACCCTGTTTATTGTGTTTAAATATTGGCACTGTGTTTGTTTTTTTTCCAGTCCGGTGGAACTTCCTCTGTAGTCCAAAATTTGTTACATACCAACATTGACGGTTCAGAGAATGCTTCAGCCAACTCTTTCATGCAGGCTTTCTAGTTCAGCAAATTTAAACGTATTTAGGAACATATGATTGGAAGTGGCCACCTGGGTCATTAGGACCAGTCTTATTTTATCACAGGAAACTGTATAATGGAATTCCTTTAATAATTTGTTCCACTCTAAAACAAATTAGGTTTCTTGCTTCCATTGTTTTTTTGCCTAATACATTGTCTGTTTATTGTTGGACTGAAAAGTATTCATTTCATTATTACAAATTCTGAATACATCATACAACTTCTTTCAAAATAGAACAGAAATACTTAGTGAAGTTTTTTGCCGTTTTAGTATAATTTTTAGCAGTTTTCATTTACGTTACATTTTCAATACTAACATTTAAGGTCAAGCTGCCATTCACTAACTGAATCTTGATTGTTTTGCAGTATGATATCATTCTTCGTTATATAACAGACTGCTTCACTAGGGAAACTATGTATAAAGATAAATGTATAAATAAAATTCCAGAACATGGAGGGAATAATTTTATTTATCATATTGTGTTCTAAATGCTCAGTCCTTTGATAGGCTTATCAGATAATTAATTGGTGGTAGGCTTGAAGAAAATTGAGGAGGAGGACAACTGAACTCATACATATTCAGAAGCTTAGTCCACAGAAAGTGAAGGTCTATTCCAAGTAGAGGTTAAAACTGTGGTAGATGCCTGTATTTGACGGTTTTTTGCCATGCACTGAGTCTAAGATTGCTAAAGAGCTCAACCTCAGGAAAAGTGGATGTGTCAATGTACTGACCATTCATTGACTGATGGTCCCAAATTGAAAGAAAGCCTACGTACTTCATAACACAGCTAAATCCAACTACTAGCTGCAGTAGAGACAACGTGAACACTTCTGTCTCATTCACTGGTATTCCCAACTTGACTAATTTACCGATATGAAAAAGCAGTTGAAAATTATAATTAAAAAAATAATAAATTGTACTACTCAATCAAATTGCAGGATTAAAAGTTAACTAGCTACTCACAGGAAAGTTGTGCCAATAATGTGAGTGATCGAGGCTTTCAAGTAAAATCAGCTAGTTTAGAGTGATCATTTAGCAATCACACAAATATCTGTGCCACTGTCACCACTATCACTTCTGTTTCCTGAACTAGTGAGATTATACTGACCTTTATTCTGGAATAATCACATTCGTATAAAGGTGATGATCTAATATACTTATACAAGGCTAAATGCCTAGACTTTGATATCAGACCAAATCACTAGAGATAGAACTATAAACTCTACAAGGTGGACTTTTTAAAATTAAATTTGCCTCTTTTTTCTTGCTCTGACTTTCATTTCATGAGTTGGGGCAGATCCAGGTGGGGTTGTACTAGTGCACTTGCACCCCTCTTTTATTTGTGGTCCACCCAAAATTGAAAACCAACTGCCTGGCAGTGGCAGTGGCAGCTGGATTTCTAGTCAGGCAGTGCTGAGGGAGTCATCAAGTTATCCTTTGTTCTGCAATTCTTCTGTCTGTTAGTTGCTTCTGGTAATGAAGCTCCTTTTTCAAAGCCCTACAGACTGTTTTTAACTCATTCCAATGAAGTTATATTTGTTTTTGCTTTAATCTGAAACTAAATAATACAGCCCTAAGCCTTTAGCATTTTCTAACTTATTTTTAACTGGAGAAAAATATGGTTATGATCCACCTTACCATCTGTACTCCCCTTTTCAAAATTATATATCCACTCATGACCTGAGCATTTTGTTTTATACAACATGTCCACCCTTTCTTTCTATTCATCATGAGATTAAAGCCATAGGTTGTCATTTCTCATACACCATTCAGAAAGAACAACAAGGTTGTCCTCCATTTCCCATTGTCTCATAAGAGACTGAAAATGAGTTACCTTCTATGTACTTTGAGTAAAAACTGGGAAGGAAGCTGAAAGTATAACAGGGACACAGTGAAGGAAATAAAGGTAGAGGGAAAACAAAAGAGAGATGAGCAGAGCAATGTGGGGTTAGAATCGAGGCTGTGAGGGGAATGTGAAGGACCATATAAGAAGTGTATGAAGCAAATGTGGGAAGCAAGATTGCAGTAGGGAGAGAGTGCAACAAAAATGTTAGGAATACATGAAGAGAGAGGTCTGTCTGAATTCTACAGTTCACCGAAACCTTGAAATAAACTATAGGCCATCTGAGATCTAGGTCTGTAGCTGAATTATGTGGCATGGCTTGATCTAAAAGAGGAGGCAAATAATTCCATTGTGGAAAAGTTACTGTTTGTAGAATCAAAACCATACAGTGTAAAAAATGAACTGATAGAACACCTGCAAAATCACAATTATTTCTCTGACCAAATCAATGTTTTTATTAAGAATGTCAGTTGGTGGCCCATCATCCATCAGATTATAAACCTGAAGGATGACTGGGGTGAAATGGTGTAAATATAAAATGTTTGATTAAACAGTAATATTCCAGAGCCTACTAGGTTTGTAAATAGATGCAGTGTACTAAACTAATCAAGTGGAGACCTTGAAAATAACAAGACAAGGTGATGTGATAAATATGGGGCAAGTAGGTCTGATAGACTTCAGTTAACCATAATGGCACTTTTATACTTGCTCTGGAGGTTGTGGGGGTGCACTTTAATTAGAGTGGCTCTGAGAGATGCTGTAATTAAAGCACCACAGCATCTCGTATATTAGCAACCCTGCACTTCAAAATAGTGGTGGAGATGCTTGAACTAAAGCCCGTTCGATGAGCTTTAGTTAAAGTGCCCCCACCACCACTTTGAAGCATGGGAACACTAATACACGAGACATGGAGGCTGGCTGGAGCACAGTAATTACTGTGCCCCAGCAGACTAAATTAATCAAGTTTTCTCTAACATGCTGTAATTATCATGCATCAGAGTAGCCCCTCAGCACGTGTACAGGTACCCAATGTTTAGGGTGTCTCTGAGGTAAATAGTCAAGCTTCCTAAATCATTGGAAAGCCCCATGGGCAAAAAGTATATTAAAAAAAAGAAAGAAATCAGATGAGAAAATGAGGAATCAAGCAAGGCAGGGTGTAACTTTGGAAAAATTACTGAAATTGCCAATAGGCAAGAAAGGATTAATCGCACTGAAGTATACTATTCAACTCGAGGCAGTCAGTTTCTCACTGAGACTTGAAAGTGATGGATGAGAGGATAAGAGGATATTTTGGAGAAAAAGATGGAGGTGGAAAGGGAGGAGATCCAGAAGAAAAAAATTACAGAAATATTGAGTCTTTAAAAGAAAAGGAATTGATTGGAGTTTATTCTACAGAACTGCAACTTTGCTCCTGAAGAAGTGTGCTTATAAGATCGAATTTTTGCCATAGCAAGTACATCCCTGTATCCAATAGCATATCTGGAGTGGAGGAGATGTTAACGAGTCACCAAGTATTACTCTCAGGAAGCCTGTGCCATGGGGTTGCTGCTATGGGAACTGATGCTGCTGCAGCAGTGCCAGTGGTAGTAACAGCAACTGCCTTCAGTGTGCAGAGAGCTCCCTCCCTCCCATCCCTGCCAGCTACAGTGATTGGCATACCCTGCCTCCCACTGCCCCAGGTACTGAATGACCTCACTATGTTTTTGATCTCTACCTAGTTAATGTTCTTCAGTGGATTGGATGGGAGACCATGGGAAGGAGAATGCCTTTTAAATTAGTAACAAGCTGCAGGGCTTCTGTCCCGACTTGTGAAGTCAGTGAGAAAGCAAATGAAAGAACAAATTCCAAACCTGATTAAGAGTAAATTGTGCTTGTTACTTTTCCATGGAATAAGAGGCATTTTCTCATATTTTCATAATCAGGTTCCCCACCATGGATGATATGATTCTCAAAGATAGTATGAATGGCTTCAGGACTTTTTGTTGTTTGGTATAGGGTTTGTTCCTACCTTGAACTCCACCAAAGTATTAGAGTTCTTTATATTTACACTAAAAGCCATGTAAAAATAAATTAAGCCTTTAACTTGAAAGGAAAACTATGGTAAGTTATATATTTGTAGCAGATACTTCATACAGTGCTGCTGTGTGGTGTATTCATGACATTGAATGAAAGAATTGATTGAATAAAGCATGTTGCATTTTTATAAACAGTTCTTCCAAGATTTAAGCAAGGTGTTACATTTTAGCATATCACTTGGTGAATCAATGCAAAGTAAACACAAGAGGGCAGAGCAGAATGCCTCTTAGAACTTCTAGTGTGGAAAGACTGCAACAGCTAGAACAATGACTCTCAACCAGAGCCCTGCAAGACCTGGGCGGGGAGGGAGGGGAGGCATGCCTTGAGATCCTTTCAAGGATGTCATAGGGTGCCATGCAATGTAGTTCTGTTAGGTGGGCAAAGAAGATTCACAGGATAGACCCCAAGATTTCAAAGCCATAGTGTTTAAAACATTCTGATTCTCTACATGGTCTTTCTTAGTTCTTTGCAGCAGAATGATTTCTCTAGTATTTTTCTGTAGTCAAAAAATGAGTGAAAAGTAAGAGCTGGCATTTTCTGACAGGTGCTCTGATTCTAGCAAGGGGTGTATTGAGTTTAAAAATGTTGAGAACCACTTGCCTAGAATGACCCTTTTTCAAGTGCAGATTACATTTCTTCCTTCCCACAGCTGGCCTATCCTCTTGGCCATGCATAGGGAGTAGAGTGTATAGTACCCTTCCTTCCACACACAATCTATTTGCCCTGAAAGGCTGAACCAGCAGAACTACATTCCTTCTGACTC
>NW_005842146.1:859298-864863 GCF_000455745.1 Alligator sinensis
CCCTGTTGAATATAAATGGAAAGTCTGTGGGAACCTTTTATAGTAGTATGTACAGTTTTGCACCCCCAGAAGGCAAAATCTAAATTGATTAACAAATTCTCCAAATAAGTCAATATAGAAAATAATGGGGGGTTTTAAAGCAGATAAGGCTTCTCTGTAGTGTTTCCTTTTCCAATGCCCTTGTTCTTTTCTTTTTCTAAATAATATATGCTGTGATCATCTCCATAAATTAGAGATATAAAACTCATCTGACCCCACAGAAAGAGGGGCACAGGGTTGGTTTGGGGTTGGTTTGGGGCACACACCACATGTGGCATGTAGGACTGGCCTGGGGCTTGACTGCGTGCTGTGTGTGGGATCAGTCCAGGGCGCTTTGTACATGGACTGTGTGCTAGATCTCATGCACAGGGCCAATATGTAGGCACAATCTAGACCAGACCCAGATCCAGTACGCAGGACTAGTCTGACACAGGTGCCATATGCAGTGTGTGGGGCTGATCAAAAACCCGAGCAGCACTGTAAGCCAGATGGAGCTCTGCAGACTGGATCTGGCCTGTGAACTGGATCTTTGACACCCCTGCCATAAATAATACCCAGTATATGGACCTGAATCAAATCCTACGTCACACAAGTGCATTACATTATATCACTATAGGACCTCAAGGGGATGGGGTAAAGAACACAATCCAGACTAAAACAAGGGTAGTTATAGAGACCTATAGCATGTCAAAATTTGGCTCAAAGTAATTTAAAACTTTGAAACTATTATTGATTGTTCTTTTTTCCTTTCTACTATCCTAACCTGTATCCCAGAAGACTGAAGAATATAAAGAATTGTTCTATTTTCTCTTTTCATTTGAAGGGAGCCTTAGAAAAGTGAAAAAAGGAAGTATGTCTTTCTACCCATTCTTTATAACGTGAATGTTTTGCTGCAATTTAGCTTATGAAGACTGTATGTCACTAGAAGTCCAGGGAAAAATAAGACATTAGAAGTTGGCCAGTGGGCTTTTCCAGCTTTCCTTTTCAAAACAATGTTATGCACAAGACAGTCCAAGCTAGGACAAAAGGAGAAATTAAGAAACACTGAAACTTTTGGCCTTTAGATAAATCTCTATAAAAGTATATCTGATGGATATATATCCATATATATATCCATCAGATGTGGGAGAGGTTGTGGAATCTAACATATCTTTTCTGGTTGTTTTCAAAATTTGGGACCTGGAACTATATACAGAATTTTAGTACTCTGTGGGTATATCTATACAGGGGTAATTCACAACCAGTGTGCTGTACCACAAACCACACAGGGTGTTTTGTGGTGCTACACAATATTAGGACTGATAGGTGGGGGCTAGTGATGTGGGGGCTGGTGTGCATGGTTGATACCCCAAAGGTCACAAGTTTGAGGCCACAGCAGAAGCACTCAGAATACAGCCCTGTCAGATTCCAACAAATCTGCAAATTCTGCTAAATATATTATCACAAAGGGTATGAAAAAGGAAGGAAGTGCTGATAGGTATACAAACACTTCCTACATAAGATTCACAAGATAAACTGACCTTGTGGTCTTTCTCATGTTTCTGTTTCAGAATTAATAGTTATCCATAGTAAAAAAAAAATTACTGAAAGATAAAAGCTGGGATTTTTTAAGGGATATCTTGAATCTAATCAGGTTGAGAATCACTGCTATACAACATAACAGAGCATCATTTGGAAATATCTGTGATGTCTCCAAATGAGCTATTAAATTGACATCATGCAGTGACGTACAGATATACAAGAACCAGCATAGCTGTGTTACTGTGCTGCTCTGGCAGGGATAATTAACTAATTAGCATAGGCAGAATTTTATAATGGCAGAGATATACTGCTTCCAAATCCAGAGTAAGCTGAATTTGATTTTAGTTAGGGCATCTCTTTCTCTGCGCCTGATTTTGTACCTTAATTTAAGAGTCTTTTTCTTTTGATGACAGGCACATGTCTAGTGTTTATTATACAATGATCACAACAGATGGCTGTGAATAGAAGGCGTAGTATTACATAAGGCACTCAGTTGTGAAAACCTTAGTCACAATGGCACGGGTAGTCACAAGTAGTCCAGATTTCAGCATGTCCAAAAAGAGGCAGATCAGTACATTAGGTAAACAGAACAGTCTTTAAGGCCAAGTACTGACATTACACTTTTACCATTATAAGTGATCAGGAACTGGTCTATACTCGGAACAGAAATTTGGCACACACAACCGGTGTATACCCATAAAAGAACAGAAGTTTGGCATACATAAATTGGTTTTAAAATGGTGGAAGCCAGTATAAGATTTGCCCCCCACCTCCCCCCCAGGACGAATGTGTGTTCTGTTTACTAGTGATTTAACTATGCCACTTACAGAAAACTGCATAACTTAGATTGATTCTGCCTCTGGCTTTTTAAATGTCTGTACCTATTCTAGAAGTGTTTTCTAGCACTTGGAGAATTTTTTGGGATGTTGTAAAAACCATGCCGGTGATTAGGTTAAGAATGTTATCCACATTTGTTACATCAGCTTCTGTCTTTATAGATTAGCCATTCAGTCACTGATAAATGCTACCATTTTGCTTTCCCTCAATGATTTGTCCAAGTTTCTTGAGATGTTAAGTGCTTTAGTGGTGTCTGAAAGGTTACTGATTTTACAAATGGTATGGGCATATGAACCAAGTTACTGTGATGCAAATGAGGGTTACAAATTTACATCATGTAAATCATCCTATGTGACTTGCCCACATGCACACTCTTACCCAATGTTAAATGAAAGGTTCCCCATGTTAACCCAAAAAGGCTTCACCCTCCTTTCACTGAAATATTGCAGAGTTTCATCACTGTGGTTCACCTGTATGGTAATTTCTTCTGTTGTTACCACAAGCCTTGTATTCATTTACCATCCTTTCTTACACTACTGTCATCATGCATCAGAATATCTGTTATCTTGATGGGTAAGTTATCATGCATTAGCTTTGATTTACTGTAAGATTGGAGGATGCATATGAGTTGTTACCACAGAAGAGATGATGCACTATAAATCTTTGTCCTTCTTTACCTTGTAGTAACTTGTTTGTATGCCTGTACTGCAAAATGTTCTATAATATAGCAGCATCTTAATCACTGACAGCATGAATATGTGGAAGAAAATCTACACCTATCTGTCACTTTTGACTGATGTTGTATACTGGACTGCATACTGAACCTAGGTCATAAACAGTGTCTTATCTTTTGATTCCAATCCCTTTCTATAAGTAAAGTCAGTACTAACTCAGGATAGATTTGTACAGCTTCTGATGATGTAAGCCATTGCTTACAAAAACTTATGGATTCATAACTGGTTGGACATTGTATTCAATGAGTAGTCATCAGTGAGTGAATGTCTAGTTGGGAGAAGGTATCAAGTGGTCAGTCCTGGGTTGGGTATTGTTCAACATGTTCATTAATGATTAAAGTAATGGGATCAAGTGCACACTTGGCAAATTTGTGAATGACCTGAATAGACTGGAGAAATGGTCTGCAAGCAGTCATATGAGAATTCAACAAGGACAAATGCAAATCACTCTTGGGATGGAATAACTGCATTCACAGAAATAGACCAAGGAATGACTGCCTAGGCTTCAGTAATGCAGAGCAGGACCTGGGGGTTACAGTAGACCATAAGTTAAATATGACCCAGCTGTGTATTCTTGCTGCCAGAAAGGCTAACAGCATCCTTGGTTGTGTTAACAGGCATGTCACTTTGCAAATCAAAGGAAGTCTTTTTTTGCTCTAATTGGAATTGGTGAGGCTTGAGTCAGAATACCATGGCCAGTTTTGGGCCCCAGACTTCAAGAAGGATGTGGACAGTTTGTAAAGTGTCCAGGACAGAGCAACAAAAATGATTCAGGGCCTGGGATACAAGACTTATGAGGAAAAGCTGAAAGAAGTAGGGTCATTTAGTCTGGAGCAGAGAAGACTGCAGGGGGATGTGATAATACTCTTCAAATACCTAAAAGGTGATTGCTAGGCATCTATTTATAATGTGCTGGCTGCCAATTATTTTCAGGTGGCTTTTGCACTGGTGGGCACTGATTTCAGGTGCTTTTTACACTGTCAGCCACTATTTTTGTTCCCCCTCAGACCCTTACCGGGTGAGAGTCTGATGGCATCCTTGCCTCACTGCTTTATTTTTTTTAGCAGCTGCAGGTGTGTTCAGTGTGCAAAGCAACAGATGAAAAAGAAAAAAAAAACCCTGCTAGAGGCAGGAGGCTAATCTGAAGTGGTGAGAATTGCCAGGGGGATTGAAGGAAATTGGGGGACAGCTGTGAGACAGGTGACTGGTACATGAGCACCAAGCTTCCTATTCTTCACCCTTCCCCTGACCCGCCAGCTCCTGCTGCTTCAGTTTAACTATCCTAGGTCTGCACAGCCTGCTCTGATCTCCCCTTTCCCACTGAGCATAGCCATGTTCCCCAGGGCCCCAGGCTGGCCTGACCAGCCAGTTCCCTTTCCCCCAACCTGACCAGTAGCCTAAATAAAAGCACATTTACACCTTATTAAAGTGCTTAAGTTTTATTGCCTAACAATAACAAACAGGAGCACAAGAGACTTAACAGTACTTTGCAGAGGAATGTTTGCAGCTGTGAATATTGCAGCAAGGGTAGCCTCTCTTGGGGCCACACTACTTTCTGTAACCCTCTTAAACATGGATGATATGACATCATGGTCAGCGTGTTGCTCTGTCCTTCAGCATCTACTGCAGCCTCCCTCTTCAGGTGCCTTTCTGACTCATTCATTGCTGATCGTTACTGTTTTTTCTGGTCAGATCCAGCATGACATTACGTGATGAACAAAACAATTTGCCACCATCTGCATGAAGAGTGCCTTCTGAGTACTGTTTCACTTGAGCCATGGCAGAAATGTGCTTTGCTTTGTGGACTGTCTTCCCACTCATCGTAAACTTAAGTGTAGCAGCCAGCCTCACTTTGCTGCATGTACTGTCTCTTTTAATCCTCCTAGTCTCCTGTGCTGCCCAGGGATTGGGCTAATCAGCGTGCTAATTGTCTCAACCACTGAGCCTGGCTGGGATACCCTATACTTTCTGTGGGGTTGCTGTGCTGCAGAGGATATTTTCCCATGCTTTCCTTTGCTCCCTGGTTGCTGCTGCTTCCCTCTAGTAAGTTTTTTTTTTTTTTTTTTTTCTTCTTCTTCTTTTCTCTTCTCCTCTCCACCAGGGAATTCTGTGCAAATTTCCAGTGGGGAGGGCATTTTTCTGCTCTTCAGGGAAATGTGGGATTTCCTGCTTTCCCTGAAAAATGTGAGAATGTGATTTAAGTAGACACCTAGATTGCCTGTACACAAGCAAGGAGGCTACTACAACATGTTGTAATTTCAGTGCATCAGACCAGACTTGATTAATCAAGTCTGCTGGAGCATGGCAATTACCATGCTCCAGCAGCCTCCCATATTTCATGTATCAGTGTTCCCATGCTTCAAAATGGTGGCAGGGGTATTTTATCTAAAGCTCATTTGATGAGCTTTAGATAAAGCACCCTTCCTGGCACTTT
>NW_005842146.1:864894-886912 GCF_000455745.1 Alligator sinensis
AGGAATGCTGATACATGAAATGCTCCAGACACTTTAATTAGAGAGGATCTCAGAGTCGCTGTAATTAAAGCAACCTCTCCACACACACACTCCTAAAGCACAGGTATAAATGTCCCTAGTGATTACAGAGAGAATGGAGAGGGGCCTTTTTCAGTGACTGGAGGCAACAAGACTAGGAGCAATGACTTCAAGCTTTAACAGGGGAATTTTGGTCAGAGATTACTAGCACCTTTTTGACTATGAGAGGTGGTCAAGCACTTTTACAGTTGCAGTACTACACTGGAACAGAGTATGTAGAGAAAATGGAACCTCTATCCATTGGCAATGCGTAGGGGGTGCACACAGGTGCATGTGTACCCCCTGAGCTTGGCGGTGCACCTCCTGCAAAAAAGTTCCACGAACACTGCTGGCTGCACCTACAGGCGGTTGCCACACACCACCCCCCACCCCTTGCCACTGACACAGCCGGGGGCATCTGCAGTCAGTCCCTAATCACTGCTGGCCACTGCTGACACTGCCAGCAGTGTCTGTGGGTGGTTGCTGACCAGTGGTTGGCACTCCCCCCCACCCCCCGCCAGCATCACAGCTTCCTGTGAGAGCTCACCACTTGCCACCGCCATGCTCCCATTGCCACCAGTATCATTGCTGCCTGTGGGAGCTTGCTGTGCGTCCCCCCCCCAGCCTCCAGGGGAATGTGGCATTCATGCCTCTATCATTGGAAGTTTTCAAGAGAAGGATAGACAAACACTTGACTGGGATGTTTTAGTTAGGGATGATCCTGCCTTGAGTGGGGAGCTTGACTATATGATCTCATGAGGTCCCTTACAGTTCTACTTTCCTATGATCTCTAATTTAATTAGTTTGTAAGGTACAAATGTGTCCTACCTACTGCCTAATTCTTTGTATAACAGCTAAAGCTATAAAGTGGAGATAGTGTCTTGTTTACACTTCAGAAAAGGTTACAGATTTAATTTAGGTCTTCTTTTAGTAACACTTACTTTAGTGATACTGACGATAAAGAAAAAGTTGCAAATCTGGATTTTCAACTCTTCTACACATACAGTATATTATTTTTTTCTTCTCTCCTCTCATCCCACCATAAAGTTTGGGATCAATCTCTCAGAAAAATCTGACAAAACAATGCAGAGGATGAACTTTGGTGATGATTATGCTTGAAAATGTTCAGTGTACAGTTAGCTGCAATAATAATGATAATATTGACAGAACTATTCTCAATGCTGAGTCACTTCTCTACTTTCATAGGTATTCCATTATAATGGTCCAAGAAAGAGCTATCATGTTTCACTTTCTTGTCATATGCTTTCACAATGAGCTGTGGTACTGAGCATACTAACTAAATGGAGGAAATAGAACATCTTTATTTCTCAAGCACCAGCACTCTACAATTGCTCTGTCTGGCACCTCGTACAATTATGATGGACAGCAATGCCTAACAGACAGCCAATAATGGCTCATATATTAGTAGATCTTTCTGAAAGTTCCCAGAAATTCTTTAGTAGCACTGGGAAGGAAAACCCAGATTAACCAGCATTCTAATAAATAGTGACAATGTTGTGGGGGAGAATGGTGATGATTGTATTGGCAATGACTGAATATTAATTCCTGTATGATAATGACAAGGGTTTTTTTGGAACAGCAAAAAAAAAAAAAAAAGTCATTCTGTGCTGAAACTATGTAATATTTCATAAATTGGCAAAATAATAATAGAGCCATGGAAATAGCCCTGAAGGAGCTTCAATAAATACTGATCCATGAGAGTCAAAGTAGGAAATCCTTTCAGATTATGTCAGATGAGGCAGTTTTAGTTTCCACCTTCATTTTTGTTGTTCTACACACATACAAGACCATTACAACCTCAGGCATGATCTTATTCCCATTTGGAATCAATAACAGACATCATGGGTGCAGACACAAGTGACATGTTTCACCCAATCTGGCAACAGAAAGCAGCCTGTAGCCATGGACAAACACAAATTCACAGCTGCAGACAGCTTCAAAAATGGCCAATCAGGTGAAAATATTGCATGAGGTATCATATAAAGACATTTCAAAATGTATCATTTTCTGTAACTTCTGTCTGTGTTGCCTCCCAACTTGTCATTGTTTTCAGAACGGGAGAGGGGAAAGGGAGCAGAGGGAGTTCAGTCTGTGGTTTTTTTGCCCTCCCCCCTCAAGGGTGGGACAGGTGAATTGGAACTCCACCTGCTGGAGGGAGTCCAATTCACCCACCCCACCCTTCAACACCAGCTGGGGAGCCCCAAGAATGAGCTCCCTCCACTGCCTTTTCCCACTCCCATTTCAGAAACAGCAAGCACTGGCACAGAGCTGTGGTCATTGCTATGGTAACCTGGCTGCAGGCTCCCAGCCCCAGTTAGGTCCCCACCACCTCCTCCCATGGGAACCAACAGTGAACTACTGTTTGGTCTGGTGTAATGTAACTCAGAACAGTTTGCAGAAAATGTTCTGAGTTACAACTGGGAGCTGCACTTCTGTCTGCACCCCATATTGTCTTCATGAAGAAGAATCAAGCCCTTTCATCCCTAGTAACCTCACTTCATAGATGTCAGCCAATATCAGATGTTTGGAATCATTTTCTTCATGATAATCCAGCCTACATAATTTACATTCAGTGCAGAGAGTAAGCTCATATTTATGTTTATAAACATTTCATTACATTTTTATATTAATCTGGACTTCTTTGAAAAACCTATGCCAAACCTGCTACTGAATGTGAGCATGGCAAAGCTTACATTAAAAGAAAAAGAGCACCTAGGGCAGCAGCAATCCATGATACTTTTTCTTAATATCTAATAAAGTTCCACAGCATCTACTTTTATAATGTCAGTTCACATCAAGAACTATCAACTTCTACCCATATTCTTTCCCAACAGATAAGTGTTTAATAACAAAAATTGGGGGGGGGGGGGGGGGGGGGGGTTTTTTTTTCCGTCCCAAAAAAAAAAGGGGGGGGGGGGGGGGGAGGGAAGGATTTATATTTCCTGCCTCTCAGTTGCAGAGCAGAGTGAAGATTTGTTGGTTTTCCCAAGTTTGTTTTCTACATTCCTCGTTGGGTGTTGACCTCATCCAAGGGTGTGGATTTTGGTTGGGGTGTGCAGATACTCCTGATGGGTTCAAACTTCAGACAGAAGTTCCTAGTTAGTGTGATATGCCTCTCTGATCAGGGTCAGACCAATTCTCTAATAGTTTTTGCTTTTTTCTGTCACAGAGGGCATGGCTGCCCTGTTTGGTTCTCTCAAGTGTATTTTAATAAGCAGCAGCAAGATATTGATAGTGCCCTTGTCTCCCTCATTTTACCTATGGCAGGTTAGGGTGTTTCTGGTGAACTGGGTCAATATACATGGTAGTTCTGCAATAGGGTTATTTGTGTAGTTTTAGGGGTACATTAGATAAGTACTTGTATGTGATAGTTTGGATGGGATGATCCTGCTTTGACTAGATGCTCTCTTAAAGTTCCTTCTGAGCCCCCTTTTCTATGATTATAAGATAAGCAGAAGGAAATTTGGCATGGAATACAGCACTAATTAGCAGAAGCATTGGAGTCAGGAATATTTGTCTATTCCTGATATCTAACACAGATCTTTCCAAAGCAACTACCACTGAAATCCTGATTTTGACTTGATGAATAGCTGAGTTTTATTTCATTAACCAAACAAAAATATTGAAAAAATGTGTGCATGCGTGGGGGGGAGGGGGTTAAATAAATTCTAAATTCACAAAACCTGGGCCATCTTCTAGCCTACAGGCTCATGATTTGAATTTACCAGAGATGTGAGACATTTATTCAGAGTCAGGATTTGAATCCAGGTCTTTCTCCTCCCAGGAGGGTATTCTGGAGGATTTCTCAGTTTCCTCTGTTGAAACAGTTTTACTTTGTACAAAATACTTGAGTATTCAATGAGCTAATGGGGGGAGTGATTGTGAGAAAGCAATATAGCCCGAAGGTTAAAGTACTCTTCTTAGAGATAGGAGACCTAGGTGCTAGTTCCTAATCCAATGACTGTATCCACAAGATTCATGCCTAATCTCTGTGCTTCTCTCCCTCCTCTCTCCTCACCTCCCATATATAAAACTGTTTGTCAATACTTCTGTACTTCATGAGGGTACTTTGCGGACTAATTAATGAATGCTTAATGCTGAATGCCTTTAGATTGAAATTACTATAAAACTATAATTGACAGTTATTTAATTTTAAGCTCATTTTGCCATTTGATCAGGTGAATGAAAAGCTCGGAGTCAGAGGAAGAACTCAGTGTTTTGAATTTTACTCATTAGGACTACTCTTCATACCATAGCTTCAGGGACAAAAAGCTCTCTGCTGACCCAGAAAGCGATCACCACATGTAATTTTTAACTGAATATGAGGCAAATGTTTCATTGACCAATTTTCTTCTTCCCTGGAAACAATCCTGTGGATCAGTCCTCAATAGAGACCTAATACTGGTAAGCCATCTGGACCAACAGACAAACAATCTGTCAAATAATCAAAGCTTCCATTGACTTTAGTGGTGCAAGATCAGGTACATAATGAGACTATCTAAGAGGACTGCAAAATGATCTCTGAAGTGATTCATTCAGATTAAATTCTCAGTGGAATAAATGTGTCTGCTTTTCATTTACACTTGCACACAGTTACTTAGCATAATTTAAGACTGATAAAAAGGATGACTGACTCTTTGTCCTGTCGGTATCTGAAGAACTTCATTTGTTCTGCCTGTTTGCCTGAGCTGTGCTGGGGCCAGGTTCTTCCCTTCATGGCTGCGGTGCTCGAGCCAGATGCCTGTGGGTGGATGCCGCCTGTGGAGGCGCCCGCTGCTGCCATATGGGGAATCACCAGCCCCATCCTCCAGCCCAGGGACCACTCTGCCCGCCAGCAGCTCACCCTCCCTGCTGCTGGACAGGCAGGTAAGTCAGCAGAGTATATAAATGACACAGGGGGTTAATTGGCCATAAATTGAAGTGGTGTTTTTAAAAACCCACTACTTCAATTTAGGGACCCCATTTCATCTACCCGTGCCCTTGCTGATTAAAATTTAGGGAAAGTTTTATCAAAGGTGGAGATTCATGATTTTGACTAGGCTTGTGTTATAGAATCTAGGACGGTTTCCAAATTCACTTCATTTGAATTTATTTTTAACATGACTGATGATGAGGCTTTCTAACCAGACTGCTTCCTGTGAAGCTTTAGGCATTAGAATTTCTCTACATGAAACTGTAATGAGTCAGCTATAAAAATGATTTGGACTCCAATATCACCAACACTGCCAACACTGCAGCATTCCCAACTCCAATTCTCTACAATTGGAAACTGAAAATTTTAATAACTTTTACTTTTCTCTACATAGAGAACTACAGCTATTTCTAGTGACCTAAAGGGGATGGTTTGGAGATTGCTATATTTACTCTATTAGTGGTTTGTCCCTCTAATAATATATTAGAGGTTTGTCCCCCAATTTAACATGGGTGGAAAAACCTTTTGCCTTACAATCAAGCATGAGGCAGCAGGAGGTGGGAAGCAGGCAGCTACTGAAGCTCCCTGCCCCACTGCCACTTCCTGTGCACACCCTACCACCCTCCCCTGTAGCCCCCAGTCTCTGTCCTTCCACATTTCTTCTCCCTTTTTTCACCCTCTGCCTCACTCCTCCTTACCTCTGCTCCCACTAGCAGGTTCTGGAGGCAGGGAGATTGGCTCCATTATGGTTTCATAGTACAACGTGGTGCAGGCACTGCTGTTCCAGCCTGTGCCCCGTAGCAGCAGCACCGTTTCCCCACAGCTGCTGCTATACGGCCAGGCTGGAACAACAGTGTCAGCTTCTTGCTCCTGCTATGGAGCTGGGCTGGAGCAATGCTCTGTGCCCCAGCCTGCAGCAGGGATAGAGCCTGCAGGTACAAAGCAAAGGTAAGGTTGGGGCTTTAGTGGGCAGTGGGGAGAGATTTTGTGGGGGGGTCATGGCTAGAAAATGGTTGTAGGTAAAGTAGATTTGCATTAGAACAGTGGCCCATGGGAATGGAGAGGCTTAATTGATTTCTAAAAGCCTGTTTGTGACAAAATTTCCTTCAAGGCCCACTGTTTCTGACACAGGCAAGCAGCAAGCAGACACACAGGCTGGAAAAGTGAAGACATGTACCACACTGTTCAATAACATGAGATAAGGGACTCCACTGCATTGGCCAGGACACAATACCCAATTGCAGAGCCCTTGGAATTTCCAGTTTTGGGGAACAGACCAAATTAGGAGGCCTGGTAAAAGACCAAATTAGGAGGTGTGCATGTGATGGGTTTGTGAAACAAAGGAATATGTTGACAGGGCCGAACATAGACAGTATGATGCCCACTAGGACTGTGGAAAGCTTTGGTCACTGATCAATTCAGTGAAGTTTCAGCCTGATTTGGTGGCCAAAACTCCGAATCTGAATTGAATCTGGAGACTCTGTAATCTCTCTGAATTGAATCGGAACCCTCCAAATTGATTTGGAGATTTTCAGAAAGATTCAGCAGTTTGGACATAGACACAGCTTTAAATGTTTTTTCTACATACCTCAAGGTATCAAGCAGCTCATGAATGCTGCGATGGTGGGGTGGATGGAGTTTCCCATAGGAGCATGGGGGGCTCCCCAGTGTGCTTGACTTGATTTGAATCAGTCAAATCAAATTGGGGACAGTGATCCGAATCAACAAATCGAATCACTATCCCTCATTCAGGCCAAATCTGAATCCAAATCAAATAGGGCCCATTTCACACACCCCTAATGCCCACAGGGAGACCAATCAACTAGGTCCAGGAATGAAGAGTCATCAGAGGGGGGAAAAAGAATACAAAAAGAGGGATTTCAAAGCAGCTAAGGGGCCCCAAGAGGGGAACTCCAGACCACCATGGACAGAGGGCACACTGGGGGGACAGGCTGCTTGAGACAAACTGCCTGCCTCTCTCTCTGCCTACTGCCAGTCCCACACTGCCTGCACAATTACTTCCCCTGCACATGCCCTACCATGTGCTCCCTGCCTACTGCTTCCCCTACTGTGTGTCCCACACCACCTTCCCCATTACTGACCCCCTCATCATCTCTCCCACCCCCATGTGCAATAGTGCGGGGGTGGGGGGAATGAATTGAAGATGATCCTCCAATAATTAGATTCCATACATGGAAAAATTATAATAAATGTATATATTTTCTGTGTACAGAATCTAATTATTGGGAGACATCTTACATTCAGTGTTGTCTTGTATTTGAATAAAATGGTAGGCTCATAGATGCTTACTCTGCAGTAACTGGCTCTAATTGTGAGTAAATTTGTTACCAGCAAATGGAAGCAGCACATTTACCTGTGATTAGTAACTCTGCAGTAGTGCACATGTAGACCCCTGACTGGAAGCAAATGTGCTCCCAGTCAGCTGCACAGCAGCAGGTGAGAAATTGCTCCCTGCCCCACAGGAGCTGCCTGCTGCTGGGGTGCAGGGACAATGTGCCCCTGTTCTGGCAGCAGGGAGCTCCCAGCCCCCACTCCACAACTGGGGCTTGGAGATCCTTATCTCCTAGCCCAAGTCCTGTTGTCTCAGGACCTGGACTGGGAGATCTTTATCTTCCAACAACAGCTCCATGGTCACAGGTCCTTATCTTGCAGTGTCAGAACTGCAGTCATGGGGCCGGCACTGGAAGAGAAGGATTTCCCCATGTCATCCCCATGATCATGGAACTGGAACTGGTAGATGAGGCTCTTCCAGTCTGGGCCCTACAACTATGGGACTCAGGCTGTGAGATAAGGATCTCCCACCCTGGGGCCCATGACCATGGAACTCAGGCTGGGAAATAAGGATCTCCCAGCCCACAATCCTCAATCATGAAGCAGGGGCTGGGAGCTCCCCGCTGGCAGGGGGTCTCCAGTCTGTTCCCCACCCAGTCACACCTGGGGAATTGGGGACAGGAGCTCTTTGCTGTCGGGGCAGGGGGACATAGTCCCCACCGTGGCCAGTGGCAGCCCCCTGGGGGCAGGGAGCAATGTCCCAGCCCCAACCAGAAGACATCTGTCTCTTGGCCCCATGCTCCCTGCCAGCCCTTGGGCCAGCACCCAGGGGGAGCCTAGAACACCCCTTGCCTGCTGTAGGGGGCCGGTGCAGAGCCATCGGGGGTGGGAGCAGATTGCTGCCATGAGTAGCAAATCTACTCCCAAAACCCTGCATGGCCAGCGTCAGCCAGCCCCTCCCAAGGCCTAGCCAGGTCAGCTTACTCTAAATTAACTTTACTCTATGGTAAACTGATCCCACATTATTTGCATGTGTAAACACACCCACTGAAAAGGAAAGTAGGACTAGAATGAGAAATAGGAAGAAGGACTAGCTGAGTAAGGAGTGTAATATATGTGTTTCCATATGAACAATTATTTTATATTATATATACTAATAACTTTTCTTCAAAAATATCTTGTGGTACTGAGTTTCATGGGTTAAGGATGTGTTCTGTAAAAATATATTTCCTTTTAGCATTTTTAAACATTTCATTTTAATTTCAATGAAAATTTTGCTCCTCCTCCTCCTCCTAATACTACTACTATATGGTGAATAGAAGAGTCCAGTTAACTTTTTCTTTTTTTGTCCTCCTTGTTTTAATAAATCTCTATTGTGTTTTATCTATTTATACATTAATATTTATTTCCTTTCTGTTAGAATTCTTTCCCTGTCCCCAATCATGTTATTCATCTCTAAACCTCTTCAGTTTTTGCTTTACTGAATAGAGACACACAGAAATGATCATAGTATTTCAAACAAGGCTTTCTGTTGACATAAATAGTAGCATGATATCTACAGCGTTACGTTCTGTCCCCTTGTGTATTCTAACATTTAACTTGCCTTTTCAACAACTGTATTGCATATTGAGCTGAGATTCTCATTGATCTGCCAACAGTGATACCTAGATCTTTTTTATGAATGGTTAAAATTAATTTAGAAGCTAGCTATGTGCAAGGTTAGTTTAAATTCCACACATATCTGAACAGGATGAAATCATAGCAATAGCAATGAGGCAAATAAGAAGAGGAAAGATAGTACTTGTACTTATAATTCAGATGGTGTGGTTAACATTCTTTAAAAGAAGCATTGATAAGTGACCTAGGAAAACAGAAACTTGGGGAGGGGAGAGGCATATATGTATAGATCTGGAGCTTGGGCATGGTTGTAATTTTTTATTTGTTTATTAAATTTGCCCTCAATATCATCAAGCATTCTGGAGCAGGTGCTTATTGTGATGTAATTAAAGCTGGACCCTTAGATACTTGTGTCCCAATCAGTCAGAATCACCCAAGAGAATTCTCAAACATCACACACATACACCCAGGTGTCCATATAAATTGTCAGTGGAGGGATGGACACAGTTTCATCTCCTATGGTAAAAATAGAAGATTCCCTTTCTCTCCCTGGATTTTTATCTTCTTCAGCTTATATGACGAGAACTTCTTTTCTTGTTTCAGTCTAAGTTAATCACTCCAAGGTAATATAGAGTTATCTTTTTTTTTGTAGTTTCCTACATCAGCTGGTTAATGTGGAGAAGGGTCAAAGCCTTGGTCCAGTTCTCATTCTACTCCTTGCCATCTGCTTTTGGGCAGTCAGGAGTGTGTACAGTCCCTTCCATGGGAAGTTTCTGGTTAGTGTCAGCATACCAAACAGGAAAATCCTTGGATTCTATTTGTCTTATATATTTCTCCAAAATCTAGCAATTAGATACAATTCACTAAGTTGTATCTGGGGTGGATGATCTCCACCCCAGAGTGCTGAAGGAACTAGCAGGGGTCATTGCAGGACCTCTAGCACAGCTCTACGAGCACTCATGGTGCTCAGGCGATGTGCCGGAGGACTGGAAAAGGGCCAATGTGGTCCCCATCTTCAAAAAAGGGAGGAAGGAGGCGCCAGGAAACTGTAGGCCTGTGAGTCTTACCTCAGTCCTGGGGAAGCTTTTTGAAAGAATTATCCTGGCACATGTCCAGGAAGGGCCAGCAGGGGAGGTTATGCTCAGGGGCAACCAGCATGGGTTCATTAGGGGCAGGTCTTGTCAAACCAACCTGGTGGCCTTCTATGACCAGGTCACCAAGTCCTTGGATGCAGGTGTCACAGTGGATATAGTCTTTCTGGACTTTAGGAAGGCGTTCAACACGGTCTCTCACCCCATTCTCAGTAAGAAACTAGGAGACAATGGTGTTGATGCCTACACGGTCAGATGGGTCACTAACTGGCTGGAGGGCTGCACCCGGAGGGTGGTGGTGGATGGGTCTTATTCAACCTGGAGGGATGTGGGCAGGGTGGTTCCCCAGGGCTCGGTCCTTGGGCCTGCACTATTCAACATCTTCATCAGCAACTTGGGCGAGGGGGTAGAAAGCACCCTGTTCAAATTCGCAGATGACACTAAGATGTGGGGGCAAGTGGATACGCTAGTAGGAAGGAACATGCTGCAAGTGGATCTAGACAGGTTACAGGGGTGGGCTGATGAGAACAGGATGAGGTTCAACACTGACAAGTGCAGGGTAATGCACCTGGGGAGGAAGAACCAGCAGCACACCTACAGGCTGGGGAACTCCTTTCTCACCAGTGTCAAGACAGAAAAGGATCTTGGAGTCATCATTGATGCCACAATGAACATGGGCCGACAAAGTGGGGACGCGGTCAGGAAGGCTGACCATACCTTGTCATACACCCACAGATGCATCTCAAGCAGGTCTAAGGAGGTGATCCTCCCCCTCTATGCGACACTGGTCAGGCCACAGCTGGAGTACTGTGTCCAGTTCTGGGCGCCACACTTCAGGAGGGATCTGGCCAATATGGAGAGGGTTCAAAAGAGGGCCACCCACATAATCAGGGGGCAGCAGGGCAGGCCCTATGAGGAGAGGCTGAGGGACCTGAACCCGTTCAGCCTCCAAAAGAGAAGGCTGAGGGGGGATCTAGTGGCAGTCTACAAACTAGTCAAGGGGGACCAGCAGTCATTGGGAGAGTCCCTGTTCCCCCAAGCACTCCCAGGACATTAAAAGAAACAATGAACACAAGCTAGCAGAGGGTAGTTTCAGGCTAGACATTAGGAGGTTCTATTTCACTGTCAGGGCGTCTAGGACCTGGAACCAACTTCCAAAAGAAGTGGTGCTGGCTCCTACCCTGGGGGTCTTTAAAAAAAGGCTGGATGAACATCTGGCTGGGGTCATTTGACCCCAGTACTCTTTCCTGCCATGGCAGGGGGTCAGACTAGATGATCTCCTCAGGTCCCTTCCGACCCTACCTACTATGAAACTATGAAACTGTGAAATGCAAAACTTTAAAAACAACAATAGGTACTGGATTCCCCCAAAGTCATGTCATGTTATGCTGGTGACCAAGGCTAAGTGCCCACTGAACAATCAGGGAGAAAATGTGTCAAGAGCCAACAAAATTCCCATCCCAAGAAAAATAATGACAATCCAATGAATTGAGAAAGAAAGGCAGCTGAAACCTCATGGATTTGGCAGGAAATCCCAAAACAAACAAACCAACAATAAATTCCCTACCAATCATCAGAAAAGATGGCAGTGCTAAACTCTCTTCCCAGGTATACCAATGCTATCTTATTGACGTCAGTGAAATTATAATAGTCTGGAAGCAGAATTTGCCCTAATTTTCTAACCAGAATAGAGGTGGGAGAGAGAAAACTACTTTCAGTCTTGTCCTTTGGGATGTTTCAGGATGGTCTGTTTGTTTAAACTGCCTTGTGTTTATAGTAATCGCTTCTCGGCCTCTTGAAGGCTCAGATCAAGTGTAAGTCTGAAGACAAATGGGGCCTAATGTTTTGTTAACTTGTCAGTTATAGAGGCATCTACACCAAAAAACAGTGGATGCAGTACCAATACCATTTTGGATAGCTACATGTGTCTATCACAGCATCAGGGCAATGACCAAGCATATGCTGGCCATGTCTACATGTGCAATTAGTCACAACTAAATTTACTGTGCATTAGCTTAATGCACATTAAGCAATTTTTGGCAGGTGTCTACATGTCAGAGATTTGAGACTAATTTTAATGGTAGGTTCCTCCAGCATTGCCATGTCCCCCTGCAGCCACCAGAGAAGCTCCAGTCTCCAGACCCACCTGCACTTGGCAGCTGTCTTTAAAACACAGCCCTATACTGTGATCACTGGGCAGCCACTTCCACGGTTGAGTCCAGCAGCATGGCATGGACAGGCAGCATGTGGCAGCACTGCTCCTGCCTCATCTGAGGTCGTCAGCTATGGCTACTCCCGCCCCTTGCCCTGGCACTCAGGAACAGGGTCCCCAGATCCTCCTGGGTGCCTCAGTCATCCTGCTGGCCCTCCCCCATCAGTGTCACCTAGCTCATGGCCATTTTGCTCTGTCTGGCTCCACCACACACACTCACCGCCTGGCCAACCATTGCTTTCCCTTCCAGCACCCCTGCCACTGTGCAGTTGCTGCCATCATCCATGATGACAAAGATCTTCAGGAGGCCACTGCCATTGCCCTCCTGGGCCTGATTCCTCTGGCCTAGCCAGCCAGCCACACCAGCTGGGACTGGTGCCAGTGCATGGTACAACAGTTCTACTGAGACAACAAGCAGTGGGTCGACACCTTCAGGATGACCCAGGCCATTTTCACTGACTTGGTTCGCCAGCTCCAGCCCCAGCTGGAGCACTAGGACACTGGCATGTGCTGGGCCCTCCCTGCCAACACCTGCCTGGTCCTGATCAACTTGGGCACTCCTGCCAGTCTGCAGTATGTGGGCCACCTTTTTGGGGTGGGCAAGGCCACCACTGGGGCATCCATCCTGCAGTTGTGTGGTGCCCTCCAATGGGGACTCAGCATACTCGCAACTCCTATGGCTGTGGCAGGCTCCAACATTGGGTGGCAGTGACTTGGAGCCTGCATTCCTGATGGGGCCTGCATCTAGCTGTTGGCCCTGTAGAGGCAATAGTTTGCAACATTTCATAGATAAGATGCTCTACACCAGGGGCTGTGTGTTGTCTGGCCTTGGATCAGGGGTCAGCCATGCATAGGTGCCCAGGGGCCATGGTAAGTCTGGCTGGGCAGGCCCAGAAAGCCACCAGCCAAGCCCCCATCCATGCTTGCTCCCCAGGGGCCTGTGGGCCCCTAGGTGCTGGCCTCAGGCAGCCTACCTCCCCTTCCCTTTTCCAAGGAAGAACAGGCCAGGCTTCTGGCAGCACCTGCTGCCATGGCTCCACACATGGCTCCCCACCCTCTACCTCTGTAGACCAATTTCTCTGCTGCACTGCTGCCTAGTCCATGGCACCTGGGCTCAGGGTGTATGGGGCTCCCAGACAACTGGGGTGAGGAGCTGGCCGATCCCCCACCCCCCTCACTGGGGGCCACTCCATTGAGGTGCCCCCAGGCCAGCTCCCCCCTGCACTGCCACTGTGCCTGAAGCATGCCCCTGCTGCATGTGCCACAGGCAATACACAATGAGCTGTTTGTGTGGGCTGAGGGGTGCCTGAGACACTATGCCCTGATGATGATGATCCTCCTGGTGCCCCGGGTGCATCTGCACCCCCTGGTTTGGGAACCTGAGCTACAACAGTGCAGGAGTCAAGCCTGGGCTGCCCTACAACTTCTGCTGCTGGCTGGAGAGCTACCTGTGGCAGTGTTACATGTCCCTGCACTTGGCTACTGAGGAGGACATTGCCACTGGCATTGACACCTTCCTCTGCATGTGAGAGGCCATGCCCTCCCAGCTGTGGGGATATAGGCTTCTCAGTAAAGTTTGGAACTATGACCTGCCTCTCTCTGCTGAGGGAGAGAACCCAGGGCCAGGGGAGTGTGGGTGGGACAGGCAGGAAAGCAGGGCCAGGGCCGGGCACAGGAGCAAGGGTGGGGACTGAGGCTGGGAGGGCCCTCCCCCCCAGTGCAGGACTTATCACCTGTCTGGGGCTGGCAAGGCTGGTGGCTCAATGCAGTCCTCTCTGTCAGTGACAGCATCTGGCTGTGTCCAGTGACTGTGGCCCATGACATGGAGCTGGTCAGCACCCAGCCAGGGGTGACTCCTGGGGAGGACCTGGTGCTGCTGATGGCTGGTGGTGTCATGGCCAGCTGCTCCTCATGGTGGGATCTGGGCCTGTGGAGCTGTCAATGCAGCCACTTCCTAGGGCTCCCCAAGCTGCTAGTGGATACATCAGCTGGGGAGGTGGGTGGGACAGGGTGCTGAACACCTGAGGACCCCCTCCTCTGGTGACACATCTCTGGAGGGGTCAGTGCAGGGCAGGGGCTCAGGCAGACCACCCCTGCTGGTGAACACTGAAAGGTTGCAGCCTGGATCCCAGGGTGCCAAAATGTTGGTCAGCTGCTGCATAAAAAGTATGGTCTTGCAGGCATGACTGGACCAACAATTGTGGTTGGTCACCACCACCCGCTGTGCCCACAAGGCTTTGATCTTTATGCGGCACTGCTATACCAACCGGGAGTGCGCTCACTCCTGCATGCCACCTGACAGGGCCTTATAAATGTGGGTGTTTGAGTGCCCACCACGTGAACTGCCTCTTCACTTCTGCATCACCCCAGAGTGCCACAAGGTCATCAATCTCCTCCTGGGTCCAGTTGGGGCCCCAGGTGGAAGGCTCAGGTGTGTGCACATGGGCAGGGCTGGGCCTCAATGTGGAGGATGAAGATTACATCATTGGTCCTGCACTGCCTCTCTGGGTCCCCATGAGACTGTCCTTGTATGGCCAGCCCTGGACAGTGCCTAGTAGCACTCAGCACCGGCATGCCCAAGGACTGGGAGCCACATGGCAGAGGCAATGAGCCACAGCACCTGCAAATAAAGGGCAGACTGCTGGGGGTGAGCAGCATCAGGGAGCAGTGCTGGCCCTGCTGCCAGAGACAGCCAGCTAGCAGCCCTGGGGAATTTTCAGGGCCAGGCATGCGATGCAGCAGGCTATGAAACACTCCCCTATGGACAAGAAGCAGCTCTGCCTAGGAGACAAGACAGGAAGAGGCTGCCTGTGTCCTGTCCTGGGGGGCACACTGCTCCTGTGCATAGAATAGGCTCATCCAGGATCCTGTACAGTGTGCCTTAGGGCTGGCTTTCATAGTCTACAGCTAGGGGCTGCTACAGAGGCAGCCCAGCCCCAGGGCAGAAGAAACTCCCAGCCAGGAGCCCTTGGGCTGAGCTCAAGCTGGCCCCCTAGTAGAAGGGCAGACCTGGCACTAAACTTAGTGACAAGTTACCTCTACATATGCATTACTGTGCTTTAACTAATCATGACTAAATTTGGTACCTGCATTTGCCTGTATCAAATGTCACAGTTAGGCATTTTTACTGCAAAGTAAGGGTGTGCATATGTAGATGCATGCCTGTACTGCACAGTAAACTAGGCTAAGGTGCATGAATGCATCTCATGTAGACATGCCCACTAACTACTATCTTCATATCAAACCTTAATTTAGGTGCTCAATCAAGAAAGCCAGTGTTTTCCCAGTTTCTCACATGATCCTATGAGCAGCTTACTAAACCAGAGCAAACATTTTTAGCTGTCTGCACTTCTAACTTAAGGTTTACTTTCTACATAACCCCATTTACTGCTGTTAGTATTCTTATTAAGGCAATTTTTTGTTGTGAGGTTGCTTTTTTCTCATGGAATGAAGTCAGATACTCACCTTGCTCATTTAAATAATGTGTGTTCATTAAGGAAATCCTGGAAGAAGTACATCATGCAATTTTAATGCAATAAATGCTCTTTGTTATTATAAATACATGATACCTCAGGTATGTAGGAGTGTGTATGTTCCCAGTTGACTAGGATTATGATAATCTTATTGAAAAAACTAGTGATCAGCATTTCTTTACCTCACTGATGGAGTTATTTGCTTCTAAAGAAACAAGAGACAAGGATTTCTTGGGGTGATATTTTTATTGGGCCAACTACACAGTTGGGATAGAACTAGAGAAGCTTTTGAATGCAAGGCATTCTTCATTAGGTCTGAAGTTGGACAGGCTTTCAAATGCCAGGGATTCTGACCAGATGAAAGATGTCTTGCATTCAAAAGGTTATCCAACTTGATTCAACCATGAAGTTGGTCCAATAAAAGATACCACTGTCCGGAAATCCTTGCTTCTCACATAAAAGATCAAAGGTGATTTAATAATAGAAAATTCCTCCCTAGCTCTCCACTGCCCTTGGCAAAGTAAATTAATTCCTTCTCATAGATCAGTGTATTCTAAAATATTCATAGGGGCTCTTAATTGAGGGCGATTCCTACTTCCCTTTCTAGCTCTCCCCACAGATTTTGAAAAGGCAGAATTTGATAAGTATCTCTCTTTCATTCAAATGCAACCAGACTCACAGTCTGAGTAGAGAAATGAGGAATACCTCTTAATCTCTTATATTTCCCTGAATGGTTGAGTAAGAGCTTGGGCAGTCTAGCCTTTAGTGGTTTGTTTAATATTAAACTTTATATAAAGAAAATGGAAAAACAGTCTAGTTCATTGATCATATTAACCAAACTACACCTTTTCTAGTAGCCCATTTCTTTTCTAATGCAGTGTTTTCCTTTGCTTTGTCAGTCTCACATCTTCTTTATTTGGCATCTGTGTTCAATTATTTAATGCCTTGAGAAGAAAAATACCAAGCCTTTTTCATGCAAAACTATTCTGACACCCACTTTATTCACTCTATAGTTTCTCCTCATCCAGTGGGAACACATCTAAAGAAATAAGGAAAGTAGAAAGCTGCATTAAAGAAGCCATTTTGTTTTCTAGGAATGTGACTCAGTTTGGCTGGGGAAAGGTTGTGTATGAGGTTAATTAAAAGAATATGCATCAAGTTTGGTCCTTGTGAAAGGTGTGGATAGACCTAGTATACAATTACTAAAGAGTTAATCAGTTCTCAGGTGAGTGTCCTGGCTATAAGCAATTGGATACTCCTGTCTCTTGCCCTATCATCTTTTGTTCCCCTAGGGAAGAGAAAAAGTTCTAAAGGTTTCATCCCATTGTGAAATTGCACAAATTTGCAAGAATAGCAAGTTATGTGAAAAGAGAATTCTTTCTCATCAAGCTCTAGTGCTAACCTGACCACCCTGAAGTCCACAGAATATATGAATGATGGAGGGTGACAGAGCAAGCTGTCCTACCAGTATACTTCTGCCTTAATCAAGAAGAACCTAGAAGGGAAGACTAGATAGATTAGTCCTAGTGCCAGTCCATATTTGAGTAAATTACCGGTAACCATATACTGGTTTAATACCCGACCTTGCAAAAATCTGAGCTCAGGTTTAACTTCATAAAACTGAAGAGTCTGATGCTACTCAGTAGAACTATTCATGAATAAAAATAAAAATGTGTTTAAGACTTGGAACATGTGGGATATTAAATAATGGCTCCTGGAGTAAATCAGCAGTTTTGACTCTATACTCATATTTAGTACATTAGGGAATTTTGACATGGGAGGTGCTCTGGGAGGTGGGGAAGAGGGGGAGGGTGGTTTAATTAGAGTGTCTCTGAGAGCTGACCTAATTAAAGCACACTGTCACATGTATCAGCGCCCCTGCATTGAAAAATGGGGGTGGGGCGCTTTAACTAATGCTCATCATACAAGCTTTAGTTAAAGCTCCCCTGTCGTCATTTTTCAGTGTGGGGAAACCAATACATGTGACACTGGAGCATATTGGAATGTAATTACCACACTCCATCAGATTAAATTAATCGAGTCTGCTCCAGTGCATTGTAATTACAGCACTTCAGAGCAGCGTCGATGTACGTGTGTAGGCGTCCTTAGTCAATAATTCTGGATGAACTAGTAAGTGTTAACTTCTGCCATTTTAAAAGGATTCCTCTTAAAAAGGATTTTATTGGGAGCTGAAAATTTCTAACGTAGGCATTTGGTTCCCATACATAAAATGACTCTTTTCTGTCTCAGAGAAATCAATCTTTTGCTGGCAATTCAATATACTACAGGAAAAGAAACATACCTTAAGAAAGAACTCACTGGGCTGTGAAGATTGACATTTGTATTAAGAAAAAAATCAGAATTTACTTTACAAAGATATTAAATATTAAGGTCATTTTATTATTGTAAAGGCTAATAAAAATGGCCACTTGAGTAAACTGCAATACAGGAAGCAATTTCCATCTGACTGAGTCTTTGTAGTATTTGCCCTTATTTTCTCCCTACTCCTGTGAAAGATGCAATGATTGAGATCAAAATTGAGTTCAGTAAAATATGATCTCAGCTAGTGATACTACTGATGCTGTCACATTAATAGTTTTTGGTTTTTTCACCCAACAAAAATTTGTTTAGTATGTCAGGAAAAAGATCTTGCAAATGCTTACCCAACTCCCTGTGTTTAAATTTGTATTTGTTTTGCTGCAGCACACAGATATGGTAGCTGAGATCAGGCCTCTATTGTGTGGCAGTACTCTTCTGTAAGCCCAGAATAGTTTACAGTTTCAGCACACAAAACAAAGAAAGGTAATGCGAATATCAGTTTTTTTCCCCATTTTATGGGTGGGGAACTACGTTGGGGTTCAGTGTAGACAAATGCAGGGTGCTTCACCTTGGGAGAAGGAATCCACAGCATACATACAGGCTGGGGAGTTCCCTTCTTGAGCCCACAGAGATGGAAAGGGATCTTGGAGTCATTATTGACTCCAAGATGAACATGAGCCGACAATGCCAGACCACAGCCAGCAAGGCCAGCCATACCTTGTCATGCATCCAAAGGTGCATCTCAAGCCAGTCCAGAGAGGCGATACTCCCCCTCTGTGCGGCTTTGGTCAGGACACAGTTGGAGTACTGCATCCAGTACTGGACGCCGAACTTCAAAAGGGATGTGGCCAGCCTGGAGAGGGTTCAGAGGAGGACCACCCACTTGGTGAGAGGGCAGCAGGACAGGCCCTACGAGGAGAGACTGAGGGACCTGAACCTGTTCAGCCTCAGCAAGAGGGGAGGCAAGAGAGGAGCAAGAGGGGACACCTAGTGGCTGCCTACAAGCTCATCAGCAACAGCAAATAGGTAGAGCCCTTTTCTGCCCAGCACCACCTGGGGTGACAAGGAACAATGGTAATAAGCTGATGGAGAATAGGTTTAGGTTAGAGATCAGAAGGCAATATTTTACAGTTAGGGTGGCCAAAATCTGGAACCAACTTCCCAGGGAAGTGGTCCTCACCCCTATCTTGGGTAAATTCAAGAGGACATTGGATGATCACCTGTCTGGGGTCTTGTGAACCCAGCATTCATTCCTGCCTGTGGCAGGGGGTCAGGCTAGATGATCTATTCAGGTCCTTCCTGACCTTAGCTACTATGAAACTAAGGCATTGAGAAGTTAAATGATTTGTCCAAGATCAGATTAATTTGATACAGGTTGTGTCAATCACAGTCTTGCATTTTAACCATGTGGACATCCATTTTCAGATATTTAAGATAATGAATATCTCTAGAAATGATTAAATCTTTCAAACAATTTTTCAAGAATGTCTATTTTATCTTTAATTTCTGCACTGGTGCTTTATACTGAAGTATAAAATGTGGAATGCTGCATTATGTTAGAATTTATTTTGGGGTTCCCTAAAAATCTTGTTTGTTAAATCCAGTTAGGGGATCTTGCCACACCAACTTCCATTATTTCAATGAGATTTATGACTACACCCTTTAGTAATCTTTGAAAATTCAGATTTTCTTTGTCTAATTATATTTTTGTATCTTATTTTTATCAAAGGAAGTGTGGTTTGGAATGTAGGGCATAGGGATAGCAGTTGGCTCTGCTAGGTTTTGTTCCAAATTTTCCCACTGGCCTTTTTACAAAACCTTGGACAAATCATTTACTGTCTGGTGCCTATTTCAGAATGAGAGAAAATAATCCTTTTTTAAATTCACAGAAAGGCTGTGAAATGTGTAGATGGTTGAAAGACTATTAATGTGAAGTATCATGAACTTCTAACAATATATTATACCAGGCATGTTCACTCCCTGGCCTGCAAGCCATATCTAGCACCTAGTGCCATCCAGCCCATGGGGCTACACAGACACTGGCATGTACGGCAGTCTAGGGTCAGATCCAGTGTGAGAGGGCCAGATAGACAGTGCAGAACACCTGGAGTCCAACTCTAGCTAGGCAGAGGCAGTGTGGGGCCTTAAGGGCTTGATCTAAACTGGGTGGGGGCAGGACCTTGGAGCATGATCCCTGCACCACTTTCAGCTGGCTCTTACACACCAGGATCAGGGGACCTGCACTGCCTCCGCTCAGCTAGGATTGGGCTCTGAAGGCCCTGTGCTGCCTCCATGCAGCCCAGATCATGCTCTGGCTGGGTGGAGGTGGTATGGGGCTCTGGAGCCCAATCCTGGGACATGGAGGCAGCATAGGACCCAATCCAGCCTGCAGACTGGCCCTGTGCCACTCATCTGGCCCACACCACTGCATTATACTATCACACTGACAAATACTTTTTCTATTTATAAGAAGTAAATCCCAAATGTGAAGACCAAGGAAATGGATTTTTGATTACTTTGTTGAAAATGTTTGATGAGTAGTCTCAGTCTGATGTGTTGTGAGGAATTTTGTTCACATCAACAAGAAAGCAGGACTGCATCAGTTTCAGTATAGTTTCTTAAATCCAGGAAGGGCCATTAGGATCACCTAACCTGGGACAAAAACACTTCATTGGTAAATTCCATTCTATATGTTTCAATCCTATAACTGCTTTATGAGCAATTGTTTGTCTGGAAAATGAGATCTACTATTTATTCAGACAGTGATATTTTATTTTTAGAAGGCTGCTTCCAGTAAATGCTACTTTAGTAAATTAAATGGGGCTGGTCACAGAGTAACAAACTGGGAGTATTTGGTCTGACAAAGGGTGTTAGCATGTCCTCACTCCCAGCCGCCCATGTTGAATACAGTCTCTCAGTTCCTGTAAGCAGTGCAGTAGAGGAGGTTTGTACTGTCTCTACCCATTCTATAGTTGCTTTCATAGATTACTGGAGTTCTCTGTTTTAACAGGAAGTGACTTGGGTTATGGCCTGAATCAAGGCCTTTAATGAGACTGGTATTAAACCTTAAAATAAAAAAAATAGTATGAACAGAGTATTTGTTAAAGCAAAAAGAACCTGGTTCCTTAAAAACATACTGAGAAATGAAAAGAAACATTTTTACTTTTCAAAAAACTCACAAAATGAATATATTGTTTGTTTTTAATTAAATATACATTTATTGTCTATACCTAATGCACTTTATAAACCTTTTGTAGGATGGACTGGTTCATAACACCCAATTTCTTTATGATCAACATTTCTGTTTTGAACATCATGATGTAGAATGATGTTCAAACAATACTGATCCAAAACCGCTTAACTAGTTTAATTCCCTATTTGAAGTCTTTATTAAAGAGGTCATTTATTAAACTGACAGCAAAGTAAAATCTGACAGGCAGCAAACTAATTGGTAAATGGTCAAAGGCAAAAACGTTATGAAACAACAGAATCTTACTTACTATATGTTTTTATGAATGTGAAATAAAGAAAACAGATGGATCAGACACAGAATTAGTCCCTCATCAAAGCTGATTTGAATTTGTTTTCATTAATAATTCTAAATTAGTGTATATTTAGCTGTGCAGTACCATTTTTATGGGTAATAAAAGCCTAATCTTCTCATTTGTTTTCACAGTCTATTCCCTGGAACCCAAAGATGTTGCTACTTGAAAGAACAGAACAATTACTATGTCTCACATGAAGGAAGGTTTTCAGTGTAGAATTTATACTACATCATGAATACACCAATATTTGCTAATAATTTTGGTTTTGGTGAAGCTGCAGGGCCTTTTTGAGCATTACTTGGTGAAGATTCATAGATTCATAGATGTTAGGGTCGGAAGGAACCTCAATAGATCATTGAGTCCGACCCCCTGCATAGGCAGGAAAGAGTGCTGGGGCTAGATGACCACAGCCCGATGCCTATCTAACCTCCTCTTGAAGCCCCCCAGGGTAGGGGAGAGCACCACCTCCCTTGGGAGCC
>NW_005842146.1:887635-922909 GCF_000455745.1 Alligator sinensis
CCACCCACCGGACTGTGTAGTCATCCAAGTCACAGCCTCTTAACTTGTTCACCAGTATGGGGTGGGATACCGTATCAAAGGCCTTCCTGAAGTCTAAGTATACGACATCCACCCCTCCTCCTGTGTCCAGGCGTTTCATAACCTGGTTATAAAAAGAGACTAGATTGGTCAGGCACGATCTGCCTGCCATGAACCCGTGCTGGTTTCCCCTCAGCATAATTTGTCCTGCCGGGCTCTCGCATATGTGAGCCTTGATAATTTTTTCAAAGACTTTGCCAAGGGTGGAGGTGAGACTGACTGGCCTATAGTTGCCCAGCTCCTCCTTCCTCCCCTTCTTGAAAATGGGGACCACATTGGCCCTTTTCCAGTCGTCTGGGCCTCGGCCCGTGCACCATGAGCGTTCAAATATTCCCTCCAGTGGCTCTGCAATGATGTCAGCCAGTGCCTTCAGCACCCTTGGATGGAGCTCATCCGGGCCTGCTGACTTAAAGGCATCCAGTTCTTCCAAGTGACTCTGCACCATCTCAGGGTCTACGCTTGGAAGTCTGGCGCCTTGCTGCTGTCTCTCTACAACCCCAGTTAGAGACTTGTCGTGCCCCTTGCTTAGGAACACTGAGGCAAAGAACTCATTGAGGAGTTCAGCCTTTTCCCCCCTGTCTGTCACCAATTGTTTTTGCCCATTTAGCAGGGGTCCTAATCCTCCCTGGGCCTTCCTTTTACAGAAGCTACACAATAGCCATATTCTATGAATAAGGAATTATGTTATTTTGCCTTTTTGGAATGGATAGATGAACAGCTAGGTATGGTGCAGGGTAGCACTGGGGATTCAAACCTTTTCTGAACAAAGACTCTGTGACCTAGTACCAGAACCGGCCTTGCTCCTCAGTCCACATGGAAGCTGTGGGCTAAGGTGAGCATCATACCATGTTGTGGTGAATCCCGTGGCTCCCTGCAACTCAGCATCCCACTCCAGCTGAAGAGCTTCCTTCAAGTTGGCACCTGGAAAACTGGAGGACGCAGACCCATGTCAGCCTTCACCACATGGCTGTCAGCTTGCCATCATTGGGGATCTGTCAACCAAACCCCACTAGAAAGCCCAGCATCAGGCCACAGATTCAATTTAAGATACAGTGGGTGCATCTACACAAGATGTTACTACACAGTGGTTACTGCACATTTATTTAGTACTTGTATAATCAAGTACTAAATAAGCAGAAACCAGAATTACTATAGAGTACCACCAGAGAATGCCTTTTAAGTGACACTACTTCTCAGTAGGCTAATAATGCTGTGCAGTAGCATGTCACAGCACCACTGTTAATACGCTACTATGCAGTATTATGCAGCTACCATGCAGTTAGTGTCTCACATGGACTTGCCCAGTGGAAACCAGCCACAAAAATATTCTGCAAAATGTGTAATATTTTTGTGACTGGTTTCCTGTTTTTGCTGCACCATTAATTCTCCAAATACATGGCAGGGTTATTTTTATGGTGTAAATTACAGTTTAATTGCTAAATGTAATTTGTGCCAGAGCCTTTAAAGAACATCTAAAAACATGGCAGAGTGCTGATGGTTAATGAAGAAAGTAAAATTCCAGCAAATTACATTTTAAGTGTTTTGTTGAAATGTATGGTAGATGCCTTTATTACAAGATTGAGATCGTTTAAGAACCCACCTAGAAGTAAATTCCAAATGAGAATTTGGCTCCACACAATAAGAACTGGTAGCTGTACTATATGTTATAATACCTCATCCAAGCATGTTCTCAAAAGGAGAATTACTCCAACCCTGTTGTTGAAAAGCTATATATATGGAGTGTATGAGTGAAGAAGCAGCAGATAGTAGTCATATCAGCCTATCTTTTAATGCTTCTTTTAAAACTTTCATAATAGTCTGTATCTTTGTGAGGTAGAGGCATAGGAAGAGACAGAGAGAAAAGTTGGGGGTTTAACAGATGGCAAAGGCTACTATAGATGGTCTCGACGATATTTAGGTAACTCTGTAACATGTTTCTTCTGATTTTTCTGCTGCTGACAGTCCCTTTATTGAAGTCCTGCCTTATTGAGACAGTCTTGTACTTTCTCTAAAACCTCTTTCTGCCACCAGGATGGCTCAGGAGCTGAAGAACAGGAATAAAAACTCCCAATATCACACAAATTTGAAGTAAATTCTGATTTTTTTTTAATATTTAGTGAATGATATTGTATTTTTATCAACTGTCCTCTGAATCTAAACAGTATGGAATAACACCTGTATGTTCCATAAGTCATGACTATCAATACACAGGGATTCTGCTTTATGGTTCTAATTCTACAAAAAAAATAAAATAAAAAAAAATCCTTTCTGGAAGGAAAGAATTTTTCCATATTAAAGATAAATCAAATTGAAGTGTCAATGTTTTACAAAAATGATTGTGGCAATTTTAGAAACACTCATGTTTTGCTATTGTTTTCCTTTAAAAAAACCCAAACATTCACCTTCATAGTTTCACTGTGTTTAAATGTTTGATGAATCAGGTCATTGTTTGGAATTTCTAATTTTCAATATTCACACTGGAAAATGGATCTAGAACTTACATGCATGCATGACTTACATGTGACCTAAGTGTCTTACAATAAGCAGAGGCCCTGAATCTCAGAAACATGCTAAATTTCTCCTTCAATAAAGCATGTGTACTTTCACATTTGGAGAATCACCCTAAATTACTTGTGTTCCACAGAAAACCTCTTTAAGGCACTCAGGGTGCAGACAGAAATGACCTTTTTTGCCCTATATGGCCACATAAATCAGCTTATAGCCATGACCAAATACAAGTGCAGGGCTCCAGAAAGCCTCAAAAATGGCCAATCGGTTGAAAATCTGATGAGGGGTCAGATGAAGATGTTTCAAAACAGAGCGTCTTCTGTAACTACAGTTTGTGCTGCCTGCCAGCCTTGAGCTGTTTTCAGAATGGGAGGGTGTGAAGAGAAGCGGGTAATAAATAAACTATTTACTGCAGGGAATGAGACCGAGCAGGAGGGAGAGACAAAAACAAAAGGAGAATGACGTTTCTGGAGCAGCTGCTCTGTAAGGATTCAACAACCCCACAACGGAAGGGGTGGGGCGGAAGAATGAGGAGCAGTGGACGGCTCCAGGGGAATGTCCAAGAAGGCAGGAGAGATGGGAAGAAACCCCTAGGTCTGAGTTCAAGTGGAGAAAAGAGCTCAAATGGATCTTGTCAAGCCAGGAGTCAGCAGCAAGGAAAATTCTTCTAAAGGTAACACCCAAGCTGCAAGTGAAAGTGAGTTGGGAAAGCTGCATGGCAAGGAAAGTGGCTATTACTCTGGGTGCAATGAAAGCATGTTTTGTTTCTTTTGCATTGGACTTTGATTTGAGCCAAATGGGCTCTATAGAAGCAGAGGGGTGAGGGAACCTGAGTGAAGACTACTCATTAAAACCCTGGAAAGGGTAATAGTGCTTTGGGAGTTCTTAGGAATCAAGAACATGTTGGGAGATCTGGGAAACTCATATATATATATATATGACTAAATAAGAATTCTATGTTGATATTTGAACTGTTATGCCAATATTAGACCAAATGATGCAAACCCATGCAATTGGATCTAGTTGAATATCTTTTAAGTAAATATCCAGACTTATCTGACCCGGTTTGAAGTAATAACAACTGTTTGAACAACAAGTTGATTATAGATGTAAAAAAATTTAAAAAAGAAATCCTGAAAATTAAAGAAAAATAAGACTGTGAGTTCAATTGATGACATAAGATTTAGGTGGCATGTGGAAGGGTTATTGTGGAGCGGTTATCCAAGGAAGTCCCCACATAGATTTCAGTCATTCTACTGTGGTAGGAAGCAAATAACACCTCCCGACTAATAACATCATATAATAATCAAGATGTAGCAGGAGAGAGTCAGAACATACCGCAAGGGGTCCAAGGCTGAGGAATCTCTGTAAGGAGGGACTAGAATAATATACTAAGCCATAAGCAAAACCATCACAAGTGGTCCATTGGCCAGGAATTCATCAACGGCTTAAGTACTGCAAATCACATGGAGATGCAAATAGGCACAATGGGGGTTTCTGAACCTCTCCAGCTTACATTACATTTGGTGGGTCAGCTGCTTCAACAACAACAGCAGGCACCTTGACAAATTGGTCTTGAGGAAAAGTGGCTCCAACAACAAGCATGGGTTCAGTGGAACCAAGTTGATTTGAAGTTTCCCAAGATCACTCCATAAGATGATCCAGAAGCTTTCCTGGAGAGTTTTGAGTGAGCAGCAGTGGCCTTGAGTTTGGAAAGGAGCAGATGGGCTGGCCAGTTGGGTGTGCTATTGATAGAAAGAGCGTAGGCTACATATTTAGTTACACCATGGGGAGACACAGTAGACTATGACAAAAGAAAAAAGAAAAGTATGTACCATTTGTACATGAGACATAACTCAGAGAGATACCATCAAGCCTTTTGCATGAAAAAAGAAAAATCTCCCCGGATCTTGCCCCAACATTTGGTTGACCTACTGGAAAAGGGGTTGAAACCACAAGAGGTGTCCAAAGTTGATCTGTGAGACCAAATTTTATTAGTTTTTAACAGTTTTTATTAGATCTGGATTAGAGTCTGAGAAGGCAAGAGAGACGCGAAGAAACCCCTAGGTCCGGGTTTGAGTGGGGGAAAGAGCTCAAATGGATCTTGTCAAGCCAAGAGTCATCGGTGAGGAAAATTATTCTACAGATAACATTCGAGCTGCAAGTGAAAGTGAGTTGGAAGAGCCACACAGCAAGGAAAGTGGCTATCACTCTGGGTGCAGCAAAAGTGGGTTTTGTTTCTTTTGCATTGGACTTTGATTTGAGCCAATCAGGCTCTATAAAAGCAGAGGGGTGAGGGAACCTGAGTGAAGACTACTCATTAAAACCCTTGAAGGGGTAATAGTGCTTTGGGAGTTCTTAGGAATCAAGAACATGTTGGGAGATCAAGGAATCTAAAACAAAAAATTATATGAGACTAAATAAGAATTCTATGTTGATATTTGAACAGTTACACCAAGATTACACCAAATGGTGCAAACCCACATGATTGGATCTAGTTGAATATCGTCTAAGTAAACATCAAGACTTATCTGAGCCAGCGAGAAGTAATAACAACCATTCAAACAGTGAGTTGATTATAGATGTGAAAAATAAATAAATAAATAAATAAATAAATAAATAAATCCTGAAAATTAAAGAAAAATAATACTGTGAGTTCAATTGATGACATAAGACTTGGGTGGCATGTAGAAGGGTTATTGTGGAGGGGTTATCCAAGGAATCCCCAGGTAAATTGCAGTCATCCTATTGCAGTAGAAAGCAAATAACACCTCCCAACTAATAACATCATATAATAATCAAGACATGGCAGGAAAGAGTCAGAACATACTGCAAGGGGTCCAAGGCTGAGGAATCTCAGTAAGAAGGGGCTAGAATAATACACTAAACCATAAGCAGAACCATGGCAGAGGGGGAAGAGGGAGCAGAGGGAGTTTGGTCTGGGGATTTTTCAGTCCCCTCCCCACCCCACTAAGGGAGGCATGGGTATATTGGAGCCTCCCCTCCAAGGTTGGGGGGCTCCAATTCACCCACCACACCCTCCAGCACTGGCTGGGAATCCCCTTGAACAATCTCCTTCTGTTCCCTTACCTCACTCTTATTCTGAAAACTTTGCAGCCTAACAGGAAGCAGGGGCCATTGCTAGGGGAAACCACCTGCAGGCTAGAAGTCAGCAGCTAGATTCCCTTCTCCCCTTGAGCCAACAGTAAACTTCTGCTTGGTGCAGGGGATCTTTGTAACTCAGAGCACTTCCTGCAAAGCATTCTTGGATATAGTGGGGAGCTGCACTTCTGTCTGCACCCAGTGTCAAAAAATGCAGAAAGGCACCTAATGGGACTTTCAAAAGCACCTGAATGGGCTAGTTGTTTAGCTGTCATGGATTTCATCATGACTTAGGTCCTAAATAACTTAGGTGCTTTTAAAACTTTCATGAAATGTCTATCTGCATCATCAAGTACCTAAATGCCTTTAAAAGTCTGGCTGTCCATTACTTGACATGAGTGGAAGCTGTACCTGCTTTGAGAATGCAAAATGCTGAAACGATGGCCTTGATTAAATAAGGAAATGGTTAAAAAAAGCACTTTTTGATAGTGTGTTACATTAGCTGCACTTTGTACTACAAAACGATTTGTTTTCCAAATAAAATAAATAAATAATGTATAAAATGCTCCAAGAAAGCACATTCAAGAAGGCTAATTAATGAATTTTATCTTAAATACAAGTGTCATTAAAATGTTTCCTGTTACCTGAAATTCTTAATTAAGTAAGATCACTACAATTAACTAGACTAGTGGGCTTTAATGAATACTGCATTGATTTCCTATATGGTGAGGAATGAGAGAAGACATATTTTAAACCGTTTATGCTGTTAAACTGTTCTTGTAATCCCTCACGAGTGGAAAACATTCTATTCTGTGACTAAGAATATTATAAAGATGAAGTAGAGATTAGGTTTTGAAAACTGTTTAGGTACCCAAAGATGCAGAAAAACACCTACTAAGATTTTTAATAATACCTGCCCCCTCACTGTCATTGAAATCAATTTTGTTATATCCTGCGAAAGCAACAAAACAGAATGGGTAATCAGACCCAGGAAGTTAAATGTAAGTCACTTTATATAGGATGGTAGGGCTACAAATGGCATTCTGGACCATATAGCCAGTCACCTTGGACTACTTCCAGATTTGGTATAATAAGTTTCATTAGATAATAAAATGACTTTCTAAAGGAAATCAGGAGAGTTTTCATAGGAGTACTTTCTTCTTTTTTTTTTACCCCTTGAATATATTGCTTGGTATTTTTCCTGAGTACTATTACTATATGAATTAATAAAAATATAAATGAAATGGAAATGCATTACAATTTGAAACCCATAAAGATGTGTTATACTTCTAAACATTCACATGCAAATACAGTCAATAATGGTCTGTTGCATATGTGTTTAACAGATATATAGATATTAGTAAAAGGCCCACTATTCTTGGGCTGAGGGGGCCATAGTTATGAAAATGTACTTTAAAAAATAGGGTTAAGTTCCTTCTTGTGAAAACTGATGCAGCTCCATTGATGGTGTTATTGTGTACCAATTTATATCATATAAGAATCTGTCCAATAGACTAAATATTATAAAGAGCACCTCTGGCACCATCTGCTTTTAAGGTTAACCAGCATTTTTCATTATAAGATCCTGTTTTCAATTACTTACAATTTTGTGAAATTTAACCTTTTGACCTGAAACAATTTTGAAAATTTCAGCCAATAGAGTTCATCTGAATGAGACTAGGGGATAGCATGCTGTAGTTCCCATGTTAAAAAATAGGTCACATTTTCCCTCTCTTTCTTTCTTTTTTTGAGTTGAGAAGTGCTTGCTTCTTTTTTTTTTTAAGTGATAACTTAAAATTTGGCAGGGCCATGTTTTTGGCCTTTTGTTATTTCTGTGTAAATTCACCCAAGTTTGGCCAATATACAAACCTTTGGGGGGAAAAAAGCTTGGTGGTGAAAATCCTTAGTAGAGACTGTTTTTAGCAGCTTAATTCCTTGAAGACTGTTTACATTGAGCATGCTCCAGTATGAGGCTGTTGGGGACCAACCCCTGCAGTTGAAATTCTGAGCTTCTACAGGCCATGTTGGGTCTAGCAACTTAATAGAGAAGTCCTGTGTCCAGGAATTGTGCAGGAGTAGTTTGCACTAATTAGTGGAATAAAAAAGAGCCAGTTGTATAGAGGCAGTGGAATGAGAGCAGTAGTCTGAGAGGAGGCAGGGACAGGAGAATGGTGAGGGATGGAAGAGAAAAAGTAAGATTTAGTCTTTCATTGTAAATGAGGATTCAATCCTGCCTTACACATAAGTGTTAGGAAAATAAATCTATCAATATTATTGAAACACTCAGATATTTTAGGGATGAGTACCACGGAAAAGTTCATAAGGAAGTTGCTAGTTCTGTCTTCAGAGCAGGATTTGACTAGTGTGCAGTAAATATGGTCATGCATGAAACATGAAGGAAAAAGACAAGTGACTGAATAGCTGCTCATTAAGTGTATACTGACTGTCCTTTTGGTGCACTGTAGAAAAGGGGGAAAATCCATTAACATTTTCCAAATCTGTCAGTGGAGGAAGAGATTAATGTGCATTTAGACTATGGTTTTCCTTTCTCTTACATCAATTATGAGTGGGTTTTCTCAATGACTTAGACGGTTCCTGTAGTGATATACTATTTTAACAAATCCATCATTATTTATTTTGACTGTAATCTGCAAGAAGTTCCACTTAAGTTCAGGGTAGAAGATCACCTGTTCAGAATCCAGCAGATAAATTCCAACATAAAATTTTGTGTCTGTCTGTATCTGGAGACTGGAAGAAAAGAAGTGGATTATAAGCACAATAGGAACATAGGAATTGTTATGGTTGGGCATAATGGTAATCTGTGTTCCCTGTTAGTGCTGACAGTGGTCAGTATTAAATGCTTTAGAAGGAGCATCACTTCAGTGGGAAGTTCTGGAAGAATTTGACCCCAGGAAAATTTTCCTCCTAAACCCCAATATTTGGAGAGTGACATAAAATATGAGTGTGTTTTGCATTCAGAACCTCATCATAATGCCAGGAGTGGTAGAAAAGTTTAGAAAGCAATAAACCTAAGTAAGTCTACTAAACACATCCCTCTTTATTCCTTAAACAAATTTCTTCCAATCAACAGAAAATAAAGAAAAAAGTAGTGTGTGTCAAAGAAGTAGTTTAATAATTGGAAACTAGAGAGTTCCCTGTAACTGGAGGAAGAAAATGAGTATAGAACAAATAATTTATTTTGAATTATATGATATTTAAATTATATGAGTCAGATATGTTAACAAGAGGCCCCAAAACTGAGGGAAAGTGGAGCACTCAATGACATTCTTCAGGACTCGGATAAAAGCAAACTTTTAACAAAATCATGCAAATAACTGTGCACCATGCAGCAGTATGTCTACCCAGAGCTTTGTTGAATTCAGGCACAGTACATTGCCAGATTAGAGCTGTTATCTCTCCATCTTTTAATTAAACATTCTGCCAAAGATTTAGAGGTTTTCAGTGGATTTTTATTCCCTGGAATGAAAACAGGAGTTAGAGGAGATAGGAACTATTTAAGGTGTGAACTATTATTAATTATACCATGAATACAGTGCTAGATGGATGAATCAATGAAAAATAAGATGGAAGGGACCTCAGAAGGTCATCAAGTTCAGGGATGGCCAACCTGCAGCACGCGTGCCACAAATAGAACTAATCTAGCTCAACCATCTGTTCAAATTATCCCCATTTCAAACCACCTAAAATAATTGTTTTCTGACCTACATTTAAACTTTCATTGATGGGGATTTCACAGCAGTTTCCTGAATGATATCTTCATATTGCATGGATGCACTCTTTGGTCATAATAAACTTCTACAAATTCTAATACCATAAAAGTCTTTAATGTTTGGTAAATGTTGCTAATAGAGGGCCAATTTGAGACACTTGTACTCAGCTGTTTGTTGTTCTTAGTTATTCAATAAGAGATGCTCCTTTCCTCTGCCCTCCCGTGAGAAAAGACTGAATATATATATGGGAAGTATGCAAACTTTAAAGAGTCTGTTTTGTTCATTAAGAAGGTGCGGACATTATTTGCACAATTTGTTTTGTACAGAGCACAGTATTTATAGAAGAAAAACTACCAGGCTTAGATGTCAAAATAAATGATGTGACCGGATAAGAAGCAGAATGAGTCCAGCACAGGGGTGGGCAAAATATGTCCCAGGGCAGCCTGTATCATTCTGCTGCCTGCACCCACCCTGTACCCACTGATGACACTATCCCAGCTCCAGCCAACAGGTGCAGTTTCCTGGTGGGAGTGATACAGCTGCCCAGGTAATGCTTGTCTCCCCCTGCCTCCACCTGCTCCTCCTCCTCTTGCCCACTGCAGCCCAGACAGGTAGGTGGTGATCTGCAGGCAGGTGTCTCCTGCCCCAGCACGTGGGGCTCTAGCTCCAGCTCCCAGCCACCTTCCACCCACTCAGCCTGCTCAGCATGATTGCAGGAAGTCAAGTGGGTGGGAAGGCAGCTGGAGCTGAAGTCTCATGTGTTGGGACAGGAGCTGCCTGGCTGCTGCTTCCCCCCAACCTGGATGGGCTGTGGTGGGCAGGAGGAGAAAGAGCCACTGGCAGCAGCACCCCGGTGGTAAGCTATGCATACTCACTGGGGCCAGGGCTAGGTCCAGAGTGGTGCCATCAGTGGGTTTGGGGTGGGTACAGGTGGGAACACAACAAGGGATGCCAAAGATGGGAGCAAATGGGCTTGACCCCATTTGGAGCATCGCGGGGGCGGCTGTGGGTCAGATGCAGGGGGCAGAATGCACCTGCACCACACCATCTGGGCGAGCCCTAACCCCTCATCCCATCACCCCCAGCCAGATTTCAGGACCTAGCCCATGGGCAGCCTGGCACACATACTGAGCCCCCACACATGCACATACCCAGCCCCCTCCCTTCCCAACACACTCCTCCCACACACACCCCACACCTCTGCACACAGTATGTAAAACTAACACTCTATTTTGAGCTATTATGGAAATACCTCTATATACACTACTCAAAAACATAAATCAGGGTAAATATTTTAAAATAAAATTAAAATATGTTATAGTTGATGTGTTATTTATAGTATACAATTTGTTTGTTTTTTTTTATCTATAATTTTTTTAATGATATTTTCTGAAACATTGTGTGTGCGGCCCTGGATAGTGCAACAAAACTCATTAAGTGACCTACCAGCTGGAATAATTATCCATATCTGGTACAGCATAACAATGAATAGTGAAGTGAAGTTCAGTTGCTTGTTTTTAAAGTGGGGTGCTCTGATCCTGTGGCAACATTCTGTCATTAACTTGAATTTCAGTTACACCAGGTAATTTATATAGATGCTATTTTCTTTTTTATTGATGCCAGTGCTGAAGAATGACCCTTCTTTTCTACCATGTGCTTTATCAGATGTATTGGCTAGAAAACAGTTTTGTATAGTATGCTTTGACCAATGGGGAGAATACTTTGTCTGTGTAAGTAAGGCAGGTTTGAAATATATAATATACTTTTATGAAGCAGCCTGTGTCTGGCTGACAAGAGATTTTTTATTTTGCAATTTTTATTGGTAAATTTGTATCAGTTGTCCAGCAGTTGGATTGGCTGACAGATTGCATTTGGTACATGGCCAAATGTACTTGTTTATAGCACAGTCTCTTTAGTACCCATAAATCTCCAAAGCTTTGAGTACTAAAAATTACACTACAGTCTGGTTATAGGACTGTGCATACAATGTGTTCCTATGCAGTAAAATTTTGTACATAAAAGCAAAGGGGCATAATGCAAACGTTTCAAAAAAGCAGAGGTGAGAAGATTTTCAAAATTTTATCCTAACGTACACGTTCAAAAGGAGGGAGCCAAAATCCCATTGATAATTGGGCATGTTTAGTTTCCTAAGCATCTACATTATAGACTTAGGTGCTTTTGAAAGGTTTATTCTAAGTGTTTTAAAGAGTGCATTATGTATTTTTTCATAGGAACTAATGTTAACTCTGCATGATATTTCAATTTTTTTTTTTAGAAATACATTCTGAGAATTTGTTTGTGCTCCTTACTCCTTAGTTCATTAAATTGAAACAACATAGTATTGCATAAGCTGGGGATTAGGCCTGCGTGAAGTGGCTAGTATTCACTTTGGATTCAGCTGATTTGGGGGACAGTGATTTGATTTGGTGATTCAAATCACGGTCCCAATTTGATTTGGCCAGATCTCCGAATCAGCCAGGCCCATCCCTCACCTGCTCTCCCAGTCCGGCAATGGCTGGCCCAGCTCTGGCACTTAAAAAAAAAAAAAGCCTCAACTCAGCAGGTGCTGCCAGGTAGGGGGCAATCCCTGCTGCCTCCCACTCCCGCATGCTGCCTGGGGGGCTCTGCCATGAGCCCCCTGACCCCAGCCCTTGTTCCCCCAGCCCCTGCATGGGCGCCCTGCCTGGGCCAGCTCTGGCCCTTTAAGAAAAAAAACAAGAAAAAAACCCCGGACTCACCGCTTCTGCTGGCGGGGGGCGCTTTCTGCTGCACCACATTGCCCCATGCTTCATGGGGGGCTCTGCATGAGCCTCCTGAAGCCCCGAGGCCACTGCAGGGCGGTGAGTCCTGGGGCTTTTCTTGTTTCTTTTTTCCTTAAAGGGCCGGAGCTGGCCCAGGTGGGGCACCCATGGGAGGGCTGGGGGAATGAGGGGGGGTCAGGGGGCTCATGGCAGAGCCCTCCATGCAGCATGGGATGGGGAGGGCAGTGGGGATTGCCTCCCTGCCTGGCAGCACCTGGTGAGTACTGGGGCTTTTTTTAAAGAGCTGGGAGCTGGAGTGGGAGGGGGCAGCCATGGGGGGTGCTGTGGGAGCAGGGAGGTCAGGGGGGCTGTCAGGGGTCCCTTCATGGTCCCCTCCTAGTACTTACCAGCTCCTTGCTGTAGCCACCAGGGACTGCCCGAATCATAAAAGCTCGCCGAATCTTTTCCAAAGATTCAGAGAGCTTTGAGTTGATTTAGACCTTTAAATTGGTCCCCTGATTTGATTCAGATTTGGAGATTCGGCCACCGAATTGGGCCGAATCTCATCTGAATTGAATCACCACCTGAAGCTTTGCACAGCTCTACTGGGGATCACCTCAGGCTACTGTAATCAATATGACTACAACTTTATGTAAACGTATCTGTCTTTACTGTTACCTTGTCTTTCCACTCGCTGCTTCTTACCTTTAGTCTCTATTTATTTACCTGTCCCATACTGTCTGAGTCCTAAATTGTTAGTTACCTGGAACAGAGATTATCTTGTGCTATTTGTTCATGCAGGATCTAGCACAATGAAGACCTAATTATCTCTCTTCAGGCACTGTTGTAACTAACGCATAAGAATAAAATAGTACAAGTATATTCATTTTATAATTGTCTATTTTCCTTTGGAATCATCAATTTAGATGACCTCATAGTTGAAAAAGTGATCACAACTCCTTCCTCATTGTTCCTAACTGGTTTTTCATAAGGGAATTTAAAACAAATTTTATTTTTATTTTTTATTTTTTTATTTTTTTGCAATTTTTATCTTGACTGTACTTGTACAGAAAGGGCTGCAATGTGATTTTTTTCAGCTGCTGCCCTAAGAAGCAGATGATCTAGATACATGATGCCCAAAAGGAGCACCAGCATTATTCCCCAAAGTGATATAACCTTTCTCAGTACTGCTATTGCCACATGGGGGCTATATTAGCTTGGAACAAACTGCTCTTTTGCCTGATTGCTACCTCAGTAAAGTTCTTGGAGTTGTTCCTCTTTTATCCCCTTTTCAACATCCTGCTTCCAGAACCCAAGGACTGCTATTTTGAGTGATGAGTGTGGAGTGTGGGGGGGAAGGGGGCATGGGAAAATGTGTGTGTCCCTGTTTCTACAGGAATGATTCACGATTTCGTTTTAAATTTTGAGTAAGGGTATAAAAGGACTGAGCCCTAGGGGTGGCCATGATGCCTTCTGGTGGCTACAAGTCCTGTCTTGCTCCAGCTCCTCAGGTACCCTCCCTCTTCTCTTTTCTGCCACGCCTTGATGTAATTATTGGTTTTTGAAAAGAGAGGCTACCCAAGGGTCCTAGAGCAAGCCCTAGTCCTTCCTGCCAGCAGATTCCTCTCAGACCCTGATAGTCTCACTCTGGTCCTCACGCTTGGTGGGCTCTCCTAGCCCATCCATGCCTCCAGGGCATCTTTTGCCTTATGGGTTATTCATGCCTCCTTATTTCCCTGTAGCCATACCTATGCCTCACAAATGTTGCCTATTTCCCCTCAAATACAGCATTTTGTCCCCTAGCTGATATCAGACCACCTTGGGCCTCTACACCCTTGTTGGGGCCTCAACCTTCTCTACCTCCACCCCTTTCTTCTTGCTGGTCACTTTAGCCTACACCAGGGGTGGGCAATTATTTCAGGTAGAGGGCCGCTTGCTGAGTTTTGGCAAGCTATCAAAGGCTGCATGAGAGGCAGCCAGCGGCAGATAAATATTAATTTTATACATTTTTTAGGGGCACTGTGGGCCAGATAGAATGGCCTGGTGGGCTGCATCCAGCCTGCAGGCTGCGTTTTGCCCACCCCTGGCCTAGACCCACTGTTCTGGACCTGGCTTCTGGGCTCTAGCCCTAGTCTCACCCTTTTGGGCCTGGTTTTACCCTCTCTTCCCCTCTTGGGCTTTGGGCCCCTGGCCCTGGTCTCACCCCTCTTGGGCTCTGGCCTTAGCCATCCCATCTACAGGCGTCCTCTAGCTCACCCTCAGGCTGTGGGCCCCTGCCAAAGTTCCATCCTTTTGGGCTCTGGACCTTGGCCCTCCCAACTTCTTGCTGCTTTTATCACCAGGCTTTAGCTGTCTCAGCCACCACCAGCTCACATCATTAGCCCAGCCCCTGACAGGGCTCAAAACACTACTTGTCCCTCTGGCATTATGTGACCTCCTTCTGACCCCCTGATAGTCACTTGCAGTCCACCGGTAAAGCTCATATGAAAAGATAAGCACACTGGCTCTTAGCTGACTGGCTGTATAACAAAACCCTACTCATCCTAGGTCCAAACTCCCTACAAGCCCTCAGCACCTTTCTTGCAGTTCCCAGGTTTGGAAGGTTCTCAGTCAGTCACCAAGCTACAGCCACCCCACAACAGAGCTCTTCTTTCCATGGCCTGCAGGGCCAGACTACCTGCCCTGGCAAAGGCCCTGGGCTTATATGAATCCCAAGCTCTGCCCCTTCTGGTCATGTGGTTCCCTCAGTGACCTACACGGGTTTACAATTAGAATCTGATGGCTAGATCATGGACAGCTCGCAGCTGCTGCTCCAACTGCTTTAGCAGTGCCCTGGCTGCTTGTAACAGGGATCTACCCTGCTGTGTTATTGCAGAGGAACTAGCCCTGCAATAGGCACTCATAGCCTTTGGCTTTTCCCCTGACTGCCTAGTCCCCTGCAGCCAGCTCATCAAGTGCATTGTTTCTACCACCTGGGGAATCTCCCTGCTGCTGCTTCTCCCTGTAAAGTAACAGGAGCCTCTGGCTCCCTGTTACAGAGGAGTTGAATCAGTTTGAGGTCCTGGACATTGTGGCCAGTACTATTTCAGACATTCCAAGATATGCTGTAGCCCAACCAACTCTATCCGGTGGACATACAATAGAGAGACACAGGGCACATACTTTCAATATTTCTGAAAGAGAAATCTCTGTAATGCTAAATCTGAACCTTTACTGCCATGACCTTTCAGGATGTTGAAATGTTAGTGTTTGTTTTGGCCAGTTATAAAGATGAGCTACAAAATACAAATCTGTCTTTATTCTGACCTCTTCTCCAAAAGCTGATGTGGCATTAAGTTTAGGAACTTTTCTTGAAACAGTTTCTGATTACAGATGTAATGATGACCGTACATTGCTTCCCATTTGGCTCATTTAATGAATACACTAAACATGTCAGTAAAACCCCCATTGCTGTAATACCTATCTCCTAGGGCTTTGCAAATCTTTGGAAAAGATTCGGAGAGCTTAGCTGCAGCAGGGAGCTGTTAAATAGAGGTGGGGGAGGGGAGTTGGACGTGGGGGAAGGGACCATGGGGGAACCCCTGCCAGGCAGCAGCCAAATCTCCAAATCAGATTCAGCAGAATAAGTTCGGGACAGTGATTCGAATCACTGAATTGAATCACTGTCCCCCGATTTGGCCAAATCCGAAGCAAATACTAGCTACTTCATACAGGCCTATTATGTACTTAAGTAGCCCAAGTATATTTTTTTTCCCCCACAGTCAGAACAAGCATTGATACAGCCCCAGATAGCTGAAGTCTCAGAACACTAAGAACTATTTTGGGTGGGGACTTTAGGGGAAAAAGTGTCTCTATTAAAATGATTTGAGCAAAGCTGTCAAAGGCAAGTACTTATTAAAAAGCAGCAGATACCACCACCAAAGCTGGCTAGAAGCCAGAGATACACTTGCTGCTGATTTTAACACGTTACAGAATAAAAATACAGCTGAACCATTACACATATAGGAAGTGTAGAGAAGAGAAAGGAAAGGTAGGGCATATTGTCTAAGAAGGAAAGAATAGAATTTTTGTTCATCTCAGTCAATCACTGTTGGACCAGCTGTGCAAGGATAGTGGAGTTTTATTTCAAACTTATTTTTCATGCATTTTATGTAAATATTTGTATTTTGTATTATTGATTTTGCCTGTTTCTCCCAAACTCAAGTCACATAACTTGGCTTATCTGGCTATAATTCTTTCCTAATAGATCTGCATTGCGCACAGATAGTAATAAGATCCATGCTCCCTGCTGCTTGGCACTGTTGTAACTTATCTATTTTGCAGTTATAAAAAGCAGTAAGTGAGTTTTAAGCTTTAATAGCAACATAAGTCAAACTAATTTGTGGAGGGGTTTACATTGTGCATGCTGGAAACATACACTGTTATATTATTGGAAGACGTGTGCTTCCTGCATTGATATTGCTTCCAACTGTTATATTTTCAATGATTTACAATGGAGATGACTTTTTGAATATGGCCAATTGTAAATTAAAAGATTTATTTTTTGTAAAATACATGGAAATTTAACTGTGTCATTATTCCACTTATGGCACTCCTTTCTCTTTTTCTGTGTACATGCATTATGCCTTTCTCTTCCCATCATCTTTCTCCTGTTCACTGTCAAAGAATAGTTCTTATGCTTACATTTTCTCACAGCATTCCATAACCTTACCCGTGCACTACTGTCAATAGCAACCATTCAAAAAATCATTGCATCAATTTGAAAATCATGACTTGAAACATAAGAAATATGGGTTTTTGTTCTTTACCTGCTGGCTTTTGAGCCTTAAGAGGTGACATTTTTACAAAGGCTTGAAAATTTTTAAATGAAAAGAAAAATGGCCTCAGAGATTCTCATGTCATCTCAAGAGCTCCAGGAGCTGGGCATTGAAAGAGGTACTAAATAACATTAGACCTGCAATCAAATTGTGAGACTTGGCAATACTATGTATATTTTTAGACCCAACATCTAAAACACACACACTATTACCTTTGCCAAGGCTCTAGACACCGTGCCTGCTGTGTGCATCATAGTGCAGGAGTAGGACCCTAGCTTTTCAACCTGAAGTGGGCCCAGTTTGACTCATTTGTACTCATTCAATTTTATGTTGGTTTAAATCTATTTAAATCACTAAACCAGGTGCAAAAACAAAGAAGGGATAGTAAACTGATAGCAATGTCTTTTACATAAAAATGCATATCTAAAAGGCTTCTGGTGTCATGTGACCCTAGTGTCTACACTGCAAAGAGATATCTAAGTTGTCTCTAAAAGGATAATTTACTGACAGGCAGGGTAGATTATCCTATGGAAAGCTCAATGCTACTGTGGCTGGCCTGCTTCCCAAGATGACTCGTTTTCTTTGCCTAGCTATCTATACACCACACTAACTTGTAGACATACCATAAAACAGAGTTTACTATTTAAAAATTTAAATGGACATTTGTTGCCGTGCTTGATTTGTAAATCAAAAAATTGTGAAATTAATATTAATTCTAATTACTGCTACCTTTTCTCACCACTTACTAGTTATTTATCCATTCTGTCAAAATTTTCCCTTATATGATGATCACACTCCATTTTTAAAGTTTTTTATAGGCTTATCAAACGATGCATGATTTTCTTCATATATTGAAGACATGATGCTTAAATGTGATACTTTTCTTCAGAATGTAATAATGCTTTACATATAAGAATATTTTTGTTTATTTTCTGATGAAAATTTGATAATTTTCATGAGTCATTTCTCCTATTCAATTTACTGCTATTGGCTATTAAAAGGCTTTTATTTTCTCATTTGATGTATTCTCCATTGCATTATTCTGATATCTTTTGTTAATAAAATAACTGAATTGTATAATGAAAGCAACTTTTTTTTATTTTGTATTCCATCCACCTTCAATTAACATGCACAACATTAAAAATGATTAAGTATATAACCTACTGAAATCATAGACGCTAAGCATAACATTCACATAGAATATGAACTTCCCTCTTACTTTTTAAAGCTGCTTCCTCTAATAGTTGGATAGCATGTAAAAGTTTTCAGTGCCAGCAGAGCAGCTCATACAGTAGCATGATCACACACCCCTTTCAGATCATGCTGTGGGAGTACTATCTGGGGACTTTAAGTCCATGAATCAGGTAAACATTACATTCCCTCCATTCCCCTCTGTGTTCAGTGACCTGTCCCCTTTCCTTCCATCGCCCCCCTTCCCCTGCCCACCACTGTCGTCATTGTCTCTAGCTGTTGAGCCTCTCCTGCGAGAGAGAAGCCAGACTTTGCCAGGGACAGTGGAAATAGCAGTAGTGGGCAGGTGTCTTCTTCCTGTCTGGTCCTCTGGATGTTTCCCACCAGCCTGGGTTCAGGCTTAGGGAGAGAATATCTGCTCACTAAAACTGTTGTTATCCCTAGCAATATTGCACAGTAGTGGTGGTAGATAGGAAAGGGGCAAATTGGAGGGGAGGGGAGGGGAAGGTTAGTGTTGCTGAGCACAGAAGGGAGGGAGGGGTTCCAGGAACAGAGCCAGGGGTGTAGATTCTTACCTGATTTGGAGCCTTTAAAAAGTTTCTCTCTGCTGCTCCTGCTGCAGGGTCTGCCTGGCCCGATGGGGTAGGGAAGGATGCTAGGCATATCTTCAAATTCAAGAGATAGTAGGAAATTAATAATGCTGAAAACATGGCTTCTTTAGTACTCGTAATCTTACAGAACAACAGTCATTTACTAAAATCCACAGAATTGTATAATGTAAAAACAAAGTAAAAACCAACATTAGCCCACAACACTGAACAATGTACAAAGAACTGGTCCATTTCTAGGACTGAAATAAGGTCAAACTCTATCATTGTATACTGGAAAGCTGGTACTCTATTTTGGATTTGTTTTAGGTAATTAGTGCACACTGAAACAAATATCTTTATAATGGTGGGTGTAGGCAAAAAGGGTATGCATATTTGAATCGTTGGTGGAAAATACATATCTCATCTTTAGTTATAGGACATTTTGTGGGACTAAAGGAGGTAGATAACCTTAAACTTCACTAAGGCACTGCTGTTTCCCAGTTTACTCAGAGTCTATAGAATATTTATTGCATTACAAGCAAAATCTATAGCTGATATAAATGGAATATGGCACAATTGATATATTCATTTATTTGGTGTTACTTCCATACTGGGTCTGTCTACATTAGACATTAACTGCACCGTAGCCTAATAACACTGCGCAGTAGCATGCCAGGCAAAACCCACACTAATACGCTACTGCACAGTAGTATTAGGTTACTACACAGTTAGTGTCTGTAAAAACCCATGCACCAGCACTACTTCACAGTAGTCCCAGTTACTGTGCATTGATTTAGTACTTGGTCATCCAACAGCTAAACTTAATGTGCTGTCACTGCGGTGCATTAATAAACTTGAAGATGCACCAACTGAGAAATAATTGTGAGACTCATTGGAGGGTTCAGCAATTGCTTTTTACCAAAGCTATCCACAAAAGATGATGGAAATATCTAGGGCATGTGTTAAGAATGAATCCAGACCATCTGTCCAGCATATTACTAGGCAGTTGGAGCAACTTGTAATGGGGACTACCTAAACATTTTTTCTCTCACATAGTAGTTAGAAAGGAAAATTATGTGGGTCTTAAACAGAATGAACAGAGAGAAGCCAAAATAGACATGGATAATGTAAGATACAGGATACTGTAAAATATTTTTTTTATATCATAGACATAATTCAGATTCCTCTATACCCATACATACAAAAACATGTATTCTCATGCACACTGACCTACACATGTCACTTTCGGTGTTGGATACAATGTCAGTGTAAAAGATTCTGTGACAATTAAGATGAAGGTTGTTAAATGAAAAAGGCAGAATAAAAGGATGAAGGAGTACCTTAAAACACATGAAAACAGCTTCCATTTAATAATATCAGCTTCCATGTAGTAAGAACAGTTTAGGAATGTGTATTGTAGTTAAACTGTGCTATTCCCTTGTCGTACTTCCATCATCTGCATTTAACTATGAGTGACCCTCCTTATCCTGACTCATTCAAGTTAAGACTGTCATAATCCCACATTGTGAGAATAACAAACTTGATGAATCCTTTATGGCAGACAGTTGGCAAGCAGAAAATAGAGACAGCTGTTTCTGCAGCTTAAAATACTTTTGAAGGTTGGTTATGTGTAGTGTACAGCTGCTGAAAGAAAGAAGGGGACTACAAATTTGCCATGGACATCCTTTGAGGAAACGAACAATATTACTGCAGATGACAGTATTCACTGGTACTGAGGCACATATGTTGAACACATTTAGAAAATGTTGCCAGAGGCTTTCTGATAAATCTTAATGGCTCCATGGTAACACATATACAGAGATTTGGAAGTGGGCTACTATGATTTTTATTTTAAAATGCCAGTCCTGGAACAGAAAACAAAGCTGTGAGGAAGGCATTTCCTTGAGGTTTATTAAAGGTTGATAGTTTTATTTTGAGATTGATTGAACATGACTACAGTTTCTACAGTTCTGTATACTCCTATTCTTTGCTGAAACTAGTCAGGAGACAGATATCAGCTGATCTAAACCTTCACATATGCACTGAAGTGAATGGAGCTATGCCAGTTTATGCCACTTGGGGATATGGTCCTTAGGTATTTAATTGCATCTACAATATAAAGGGGGCACATGGAGTCATTGGTTAAACACAATGAAACCTAGGTCTGTTAAAATTTCAATTTGGATCCAAGTTTTGTTTTGGCAGGAGAGCAATCAAAGAATATATGATACGTGTAACACATTTTAGAAAGTACCATGAAATTAAATATTACAAGTATATGTCTACTCTGTGTGGGACAGAGCAGTTATGCTGGTACTAGGCAGTGCATAGTACCAGCATATTCCTGCATATTGTATACTCGCAGAAGATTAAAGTAATTTCCATTTGTTTGTTTTGCATAAAAAATGCTAATGAATATATTATGCATGACTTTCTACACACTTAATTGTCCAGAACTATACTACCAGCAAAATGATTATACATTAAAGCTTACAAGAGTCCTGGATACTGATTGCTTCATGATACAGATTTATGTCACTAGATGTAGAATCCTCCAGGCTGAGAGAGCTGGAGATGTAAGTAATGCTGTACTGATAGATTGTCTCATCCTTCAGAGATGGAGATTCTACCATGTTCCTTGGGGTAGTTCATTCCAGCACTTAACTATCCTTACCATTAGAAAGTTGTTCCTGCTGCCCAACCAAAGTCTCTCTTGCTGCAATTTAAGCCCATTGTATTTGGTCTTGCCTCCAGTGGACATGGAGGAAACTGATAACCTTTTTTTTTGCAGTAACTGTTTATGTATTTGAAGACTGTTATGTTTCCCCTCTGTCTTTTCTTCTCATGACAAAAAACCCAACCAAACAAAAAACTCAACCCATAGGTCATGATTTTTACATTTCTGATCATTGTTGTTGCTCTCCTCTACATTTTCTGCAATTAGTCCACATCATGTTGCACTGATGCAATTTGCTAACAGATTCTTTCATGCACTAGTTCTTTCAGTTCTGCTAGTCATTGTTCTATCTTTTGTCCAAACTAGTCTGTCCAGTCCTAAGCATCTACATAGGAGGAAAGAGTAGTGGCACTAGGAAAACTAAATATCATCACAAATTGTGGCTTAAAAGAGTTATGAGACATCTTAAGCAGACAAGGTTCTTTGTGTGAATCTCATATCTTTTGTTAGACCAACTTAAATAGTTGGGGGAAAAAACCCCACATTTTTTTAGGCAAGCTTTCGGGTTTAAAAACCCTTCATCAGGCTGAGGAAGTTTCTGTAGTTGGTGTGTGCTCTTCCTGGATGGAATGAAAAGTAAAGCCAGAGACTGGGCTGGTATGCATACAAGACAGGCAGTCAGTGAAGATGTATATTGAGGAGTCAGTAGGTGAGAGACAGTCTGGGTGTGGGGGAGAGAAGGGGGATGAATAGTGGAGAGGTACCTGGGGAGTCAGATGTCAGGCAGGTTATAATGTGTCATAAATCCAGTGTCTATATATATAGTCCATGATTTTTAGTATCGAGGAGGTTGATGAATCCCTGCTATTCATCCCCCTTCTCTCCCTCCCCACCCCACCAGCCTGTCTCTTACCCAGTGAATTATCAATTTACATCTTCATTGACTGCCTGTCTTGCATGTATACCAGCCCAGCCTCTGGCTTCTTTACTTGTTATTCTATCCAGGAAGAGCACACGCCAACTGCAGAAACTTCCTCAGCCTGACAAAGGGTTTTTAAACCCAAAAGCTTGCCTAGAATGTTTTTTCCCAACTATTTAAGTTGGTCTAATAAAAGATATCAGATTCACCCAAATAACCTTGTCTGCCTATGTCCTTAGACCAACACAGCTACAACCTACACCCATAAGACATCTTAGGCATCCTTGTTTGCTTGCCCAGAGTATAGGCTAAAGACAACCTTATCCTAAATCTAGTATATAAAATATGTTCCAGAAATATAGTCAAAGACTTATCCAGATATTTGTAGTGAAAACAAAGATGTAAAAATCACCATTCAGAAAAAGGCAAAAGGACAAGGAAGAAAATCTAATTAAAAGCTTGCAGTAATTGGTTCAGACTAAAGTCTCATTGCCCGCTGTGTCTTCAGGACCTTGGATAGAAAGCATTACATTTTTTCAAAGGATTATCTTAGTGAACAGTTAATATTACACATGAAATATTTCCCATAGTTTTTAAAAAAGTAATCTGAGCAAACATGATTTTATTTTTGCTAATGAAAATGTGTGCAGGGTGAATGAATGCACAGAGGCAGGGAACATCTAGACAATAAGAAGTGTAAGTTGTAAAAAATCTACATAAGGCACTTAATGTACAGTAGCCTAATACCCCTGTGCAGTAATGTGCTGGGCAAAAACCATGCTAATATGCTACTGCACCGTAGTATTAGGCTACTGCACAGTAAGCATCACTAAAAACCTGTACCCCGGCACTACTGCACATTAACTCTAGTTACTCCGCATTTAGTTAGTACTTTATTAAGCAACTACTAAATTAAATGTGCGGTAACTACTGTGCATTAATGAACATGTAGACATGCCCACTGATAATTTACTAGGTCTCCAACCTCCAGCTTTTATGCAACTTCACCACTGACATGTAAGTTATATGGTTCTTTCTTGACTATCTACATTAAAACTTTATCTTCTTTTTTGGGAATACAACAGTATTCTTTTGGCTCTTTTCTTTATTATACCTATCACACATAGGAATACTGATACCCTTCTTGCCCTTGTTCTTATTGAATTCTTATGCCTGTTTCCTGGTGAAGTTGTTCCAATGTGCACAAAGAATTCAGGACTCACTGAGAAGAAAGCAAAAAAGGAGCTTGAGTCTAGAGCCTAGCATTTAAGGGATTTATAAGGGAGGCCTGTGTGTCCTGGATTAGAATTTTGTTCATGGATTTTTTTGAATGATTGTTTCATGTAAAATTCAACTGGCACATAGTCCTTTTGGATCAAGTTATAGAAATATCTAGTTTGTTTCTACATGGTTTGGGCCTGCAACAGAGAACCAGAGAGCTGGAACCAGCTGTAGGACCAGCAGGATTAATGGGGCTCCTATAGAAATGCAGCGAGGCTGCTCTGATGTGTTGTAAATCCAGTGTGTCGGAGCAGACTCAATTAATTGAGTCTGCTGCAGCATGGAAATTAACATGCTCCAGCAGCCTCCAGTGTCACATGTATCAGCCTCCCCGTGCTGAAAAATGGTGGCAGAGCACTTTAAACTAAAACTCATTTGATGAGCTTTAGTTCAAAGTGCCCCACCACCATTTTTTAGTATGGGAACACTGATACATGTGACGTTTGGATGCTATTAAGTAGCAATAATTAAAAGGAATAATTAAAGCACCCCTGCTCCTGCTACCCAGAACATGTCAATAAACACCCATTGAGCTTATATTCTGTTCCCTCTAGGACTTCCACAGCCCAACAGGAAAGCAGGCAATAAAGCAGCCTATGTACTCTGTAGATCATGGAAAACAAATGTAGAATATATAATATTGGATTACCTTTGTAGTTAAAGAAAATCTTCAGTTATTATAGATGTTGATAACAGTGTAACAAACTATGGTCACATTTCTACAGATACCAGTTAATATGAATCAAGGTCACCAACAGCAAAAGGCCTTGATGAAGTGAGTTAAAAAAGTAACTTCATTAGCTAGGAACTAGCAGTAGGTTTATTCTTGTTGAGACAAAGCTTAAAAAAGAGGCATCAACACCTCAGTTAAGCCATTATGGCATAGGTATATTACTGTCTATAAAATCATATTTAAATCTGGAAAAAAATTACATATTTATGTTAGACCCTGACTCCATGTGTTGCCCAATGAGTAGGGAGACGACGATCCAATTGCCCATGGATCCTGTTATTCATTAGCCAGAGCAAGCCGGGAGCAAACACCAGCACACATTGCTCACAACAGCTTTATTCAGAATGGAAACTACTTCGGACAAGGGTCCCAAAAAAACGTCAAACCGGGGACCTGTCCTGGACAACAGTTCTTTCCAACATTTATATACCTTGGTTCATACATACTAACATCCACCTCGCCTATAACCCTCCTTCAGTTCCACCCATTTCTCCTCCCATCTCAAGCTCCACCTCTGTTTACTGTTTGCTTCCTTAGCATGGTATTGCCTATACATTTCATTCATTTACATGCCTCTCTGCTAAGAACACATGTGTAAGACTTTGACCCCCATCTTTTTTTGGTCATTTGCGGTTTCTTGCTGGTTTTTGCTGGTTTTCTTGCTAACTTCAGCACCATCTCCAAGGCCATATTTATGCTTTTGTTTCCTGACACTAGTTGGTGGCCTATTCTGTTTTTACTCAACACATCATGCACTTTGCACCCTACCCTCCTGTTAAGAATCCGCTTACTCAAGCATTAGTCAAGTTAGTTGCTTTTAATATATATCCAGCCTTGTGACTAGCAGCTTCTTCTGAGACACAGGAAAAAACTTTTATTCAACTGCACGCACAGCACTCCCAGATTCCATATTGTTACCCCAACACCAAAATCCATATTGTTACACTAACAATTTCTACAGTGGTTGAAAATGCATGTTTAAAATATTTTGTGACATTAGAAGATATAACCTCTCATTTCTCATCAGTACAGTACAGCTGTGCATTACTGCACAGTAAAAAACAAACAACCAAGCAAAAAACTAGTCAATGCTATTAACTGCTTTGAGTACAAATTAATATTGATAGCAAAAAAAGTAAAACAGATGAGACACTATTTTCAATATGAAGATGATAACCACTCAGACAGGTAAAGATATATATTAAAAAGGACTGGGTGACTCAGGCATGTTTTCTTTTCTAATGTATTCCATAACATAATGTTAGTTACTTTATTTTTACCTCCATTTCAACTAAGTGATCTTATATTCAGAGGCCACTGATATTTTTAAACTAGTCATGGGCACATTAACACATGGATAAAATATTAAAATCAATTCAAATGATCAAACATAAGTTTAAGAAATGTATCTTCCCTATCACTTAGCTTTTTTATCAAGATTATTAATATACATGCAAAGATATATCCAGGGTCTTTTCCAAATTTTGTGGATTGGTGTACTTTCAGGCCATTTCCAAATCCAATGTTAACCTGATGCAGTGTTGGAAAATTATACATAACCCTCAGAACTCCTATGTTCTACCCAGGATTCCTGATCTCATGAGAAATAAATTGTCTTAGGAAGACAGCAGCTGCAACCTATTTTCGATATTGCTCAGGAACAGATAAGGAAGTCATTGTGTTTATATTCCTGTCTCTCAGCTGGTGTCATGGTACAGCATGCATGTTAAGTGCTTCTTGGTAAGAATAACAAGAATTGTCTTTGGTGTTGCTTTTGTACATCAGAAAGAATGCACAAGTTGTTTTAATCTCATTACTCTAAACATACCAAATAGACTGCCAACTAGCTCTAAAGTTCCCCAAAGATTTTACAAACTGTAAATCAAGTGCTGTAGGAATAAGTGACAAATAATTGGGGGAAAATGATTTTTTATAGGCTCCCAAAATTTTCCTGGCCATTTGATGTCACTGAGTTCCAAAATCTTTTGTTTCCCTCCGCAAGGTAAATGCACATACAGAAAGTTCAATCCAACAGATAGCATCACTATACAAAGTGTTTTCATGTAACAGGTGATTGACAATATCTGATTTGGGAGAATAATGTGGTAGATTTGGAGGTATGCGGTAGCTGCTTTACAGTAAATCCATCAGCTCTTAACAGTGCTCTGGGTCTTTTTTCCAGCAAGCATGTGGACTCCCATGATTGTATTTCAGCAGATTTTTTCCGGTGAAGGAATACTTTGTAAGACTGCTGAAAGGGTTGGCAGGTAATTCACGGCATTGCGTCTATCAAAAACTAGATGAACACAAAATATAAATTATAGTGTATATATATTATGTTTATATAGACAAACAATACAGGTCTAGGTTCTTATAGGAAGTGTAGCTTTTTGTGCCTAACTGGTAAATTCCAGGTGGTATAGGCCGCCATGACAGTATCTCTCTAGGCTTAAGGGATCCACCAGTGCTATAAATCCAACACCATTTTCCTCACCAGTTGTCAGTGTGAAAAACACTGCTAATCAAGAATATTTTAATAGAATTCTTTTGTGGGTAGAAAATGAAAATTCATCAAAACCTTTTCCAACCTTGGGAAAGATTAGGTTTGAAATAAAATTGAACTAATTAGAAAATTGAGTATTTTTAATTTTGTTTTTATTTATAAAGTTATATCATTCTGACTAGTATTCCATTGCAAATTTCCTGTTTTATTCTAGGTTGACATTGAAAGAAATTGTGTTTTTGTGTACTTTGCCACATAATGCTCTGGGCATAGTTTTATTGGACATGTTGCTGCCATTCTTGAGATCTCTGTGTGCCTCTTTACTGGTATCTTTCTTGGTTTGGAGCCATGTGAGCAAGAGTGGGTACGAAGGGCATGCTTGAGAAAATCCCTTTCCAAGAGTGCTGGGGACATGGTAGACTTGCATGAATTGCTCCAAATTAATTCAGTGTAGTCATTTAAATCATAGCTACTTCTTCAGCCTCTCTTTACAATTGAGTGTAGGCTGACTTGTTTGAAGCTGTGTTTGTTTGTTGAACGAAATATAAAAATCAGTAACTTTAGGAGAGATTCCACCCATCACCATAAGATACTCAGGTAATCTTTTTTTCTGACCCTGTACTAACTGTTGACAGTAACTTGATGATTTTAATGTCCTTGATGTTACCTATTCCCACATAGCCTTAAGGAACTGTTGTTTCCCTCAAGTGAAAATAAAACAAACAACTATTTGTGATGCTTCTGCCAGTTCAGGCACGAAGGTATAGGCCCATTGTTCCTACCACTGCAGTCTAAAAAATATATTAGCAGATCTAGGAGATCACAGCATGATAGGATTCATAAACAATGCGTTATTCTATAAGCATTTTAGAGTGAAGAAAAGGTACTTCAGTTCTGGAAGCTTATTAGTGAACAACCTGTTACTGAAGAATTTCTTCCTGGCAGCAGAGCTGTAATGCTACCCACCGTGTCCCCAGGTGGCTCATAGTGGAATGGCCTTCAGGGAATGTTAGCATCAAAATAAGCAGTCTTCCTTTTTCCTGGCTGCATAGCCATGTTCAGTGGAATCATCTTTACTTCAGTCAAAATCAGCGAAGACACGCAAGCAATTTTGGCACCTGGAACATCAGGACCTTCATGGATAATCCTAATAGTGAATGTCCACAGTTCTACACTAAAACCATGCCTCCAGAACTCAGCTGACACAATTTTGACAGCGCTGCACTGAGCAAGACACAGCGAGCAAGAGATGAGCAGCTCCAAGAACTAAGGGTGGCTATACCCATTTTTGGAAGGGTAAACAGGAAGGTGAGCACCAAGTTCATGAGGTTGGTCTTGCCATTAAAAATGAACTCATGAACCAACTTAACAAGTTCTTTATCTGAATTAATGAGTGCCTCATGACTCTCCATCTTAAATTAACAAGGAGCTAATACGCCACTGTCATTAGCACATATGCCTCGAATCTTGACATTGCCAATAAAACTGTTGGCTACAAAGGACCAACTCAAGGGACCATCATAAAATTCTAGTTTATTGGATGGATGCAAAAGTCAGACCATACACCTTGGTGCTGATCCCTTTAAACACACACACATTCACACACACACACGCGCGTGCGCACACACACACACATACACACACAGTAGCTAGCTACGAACACTAAGCACCGGTGTCAAGATATACCTATCCCCAAGCACTGGAGTTTGCCATTGATGGCCAGTCAAGGCTTCTTTCAGTGCAATGTTGCTTCAGAAGGAGGTCACTGGCTGGTCCTTCTGGTTGGACAGGCAGGGTGCTGGTCAGGTCAAAGAGGGTGCCATTGGGGGTCATTCTTCACTGCCTTTTATCCCTCTCTGGCAAACTTTGGTGACTCCCCAATTCTCGGGCTTACCCAATCCAGGGGTCATTGACCTTGAGGGACGTTCCTCTTGGTAGCTGCTGGATGGCAGCTCTCAGCCCCAGGGAGTCCATTGACTCATGTCCGCAGGTCATGTCCGCAGGTATGTGCAGTCTTGGGAGTCCATTGATGAATTTTGATTGATTCACTGCTATGGTGAATAGAGCTCTGGAAGTGGTTGATCAGGGGGTATTTCAGCCCCAAGGGTCTGTTTCTAGCATTGATTAGTTCAAACCGGGGCTTCCATACCTTTAACAGTGAAGTTTCAGGGAGTTCCTGGCTCTGTATTGATTCTTTCCTCTCCTTAGACGGTGGTATGTAGGTGTTAATTGCCGCTCGTTAACTTACTTATCCAGACTAGCTACTGTGTTACATAATCAACCATGATTCATTCAGGGACCCACTCCATACAGAGATTCCTGCCCTTGCTAACATTGTTACGTGGTACAACTTACTTTTAAACTTAAAGTACATTTGTAAAAGCAGCTATAAGTTCTATTTTCACTACAAGTACACCTTATATATTAATAATAATAATATAATAAAAGAAAAAGAGAGAGGAAGGAAGAAAAGGTAGAAAAGAGAAAGGATCCCCCAAAGGGGAAACTACTGCAAAAGGGGCTTTTGCCATATGGAGGAGCTTCACATTTGAGGATAGGGGGGAGGCGGGGGGGAGGGGGCAGGCAAAAAGGTTTCTTGCTTCAAAACCAAGGAGGAATTCTATGCTAAACATGATTAAGTCCTTTCTGATGTTCTGGAGAGAGAGACTTATCCTGCTTGGTGATTTTAATGCCAGAGTTGGAAGGGAGGTGAAACTCTGGAATGGAGCCATCAGTAAGGAAGGAGTGGGGAAAGTCAACTCTACCAGAATCCTCTTCTTGACCAAATGCATGGAGCACAGAATCACCAACACCCTGTTACATCAGATAAACAGGCACAAGACATCGTGGTGACACCCGTGATCTAAGAATTGGCATTTGATTGACTATGTCATTCTTCATGCTCAGGATCACAAATATGTCCACATCACCTGAGCTATGCTGATGATTCCTGGACTGATCACCCACTCATCTGCTCAGTTTTGTCACTCAAACTGGCTCTCAAATGAAAGCTGCAGCAGAAGCAATACCAATGGAAGATCAGTCTCCAAGGACAAATGGACCCAGTCAAACAAGATATCTCTCATCAGTGCCTTAACAAAAAAACCTGGTGAATTCCAATCAACAACAGTGCAAGAATGTTGGCAGCACTTGGTGTGTTTTCAAAGCCACACTGTGAAGAGATATTTGGATTCTCTACAGGAAACATCAAGACTGGTTTGATGAGAATGACTGGGAGATCCAATAGATGATTGACCACAAGCACAAGGCCTTTTGCAGAATGACACCGACTCCAAGCAAAAGAAATTGAATCACCAAAGGCAATGCAGGGGGCCAAAAGAAGACCAGCAGTATGAAGAACATATGGTAGGAAGGCAAGGCAAAGGAGATTCAACATCTCACTGACATCCATGATATGCTTTTTTTTCAGTGCTGCCAAAGCCATCTATGGTCTGAGCAGTCAGGGACCAACTCCCTTGAGACCTAAGGATGGAAGATCAAGGGAAGGAGAGCCATCAATACCTATTGAAAGGAACATTTTGAAGACCTTTTCAGTCAAGGCTCTATTGTTGATGAGTGTGCTCTCAATTCCATTCCACAGCATCCAGTTAGAGACAATTTCAGAATCCCTCCAATCCTTCATGAGGTGAGAAAAGCCATCAAGCAGAGGAAGAATGACAAGGCATCTGGAGCTGATGGGATCCCCATCAAAATCTTCAAGCAGGGGGATGAGGACCTCATATCACAGCTACTTACACTCATCTAAAAGATCTGGAATGATAAGGAAATGCCAGATGATCTTAGGGATACCATGATTGTGACAATCTTCAAGAAGGGAAACAGGTCCAACTGTGAAAATTAGAGGGATCACTGTTCTAGCACCACAGGAAAGATCATTGTGATAACCTTCCTGAACCATCTCCTTCCACTTGCTGAATAGCTCCTCCCAGAATGTCAATGTGGGTTTAGGCTATCAAAAGGTACAACTGACATGATCTCCACTGCTTGCCAGCTGTAAGAAAAATGCCAGGAACAACATAAACCTCTCTGCATGGCCTTTTTTGACCTCATAAATGCCTTTGACTCTGTCAACCAAGAAGCACTGTGGGGGAGCCTTCTAAAGGATCATTTCATTTTGACTTACATTTCACCATTTCAAAGGGACAGTGTTTCATTTAATTGTTTTGAAGCACTGTTCTGTTTTGTTTCATCAAAACTGTTTTGCTGTTTCAACGCTGTTTTGACACGTTTCAACATTTTGCCCATAGACTTTAATGGGGAATCGCAAAAATGCCTATAACTTTGTCATTTCTTCCTGATTCAAATTCAAACAACAGTGATGGTAGCTTTCTCATTCCAGAAAGCCTGTCAAGTTTCAAGGACATAGGTGTGGGGGTTTCTGGGAAGCTGCACCTCAAGCTGCTGACAAGCAAAACTTGTGTCGTATGTGTGTTAAGGTGGAGCGGGGTGAAAACAGCAGGCATAGTAGCCCCTGCTGAGGCCATGAATCCTGGCAAGTTTCAAGGAGGTAGGTGCAGACGTTTCTGGGAAACTGCACCTCAAACTGCTGACAAGCAAAACTTGTGACATATGTGACTCTGTGTGTGTGTGTTAAGGTGCACTCTCACTGGTGCTGGGGCCTCTACACAACACAGTAGTATGCCTCAATGAGGCTTCCTCCTCCCCCAAAGCCTCAGACTGGTCCAACACTTTAAATAACAACAGATAAACAGCACAGTAGCACTAGCATCTCAGGCAGCCAAACTGTCACAGAGCTTTCCTTTCCTGCAGTAGCTTCTTCTCCAGCAGCTGCCAGAGAACTCTACCTGCTAGCCCCAGCTTAGATGTGCCCAGTGCTCTGCCTCCTTCCAGTCAGCTGACTGGGGACAGGTACTAGGGATGTAGGTTGGAGCCATGTTTGTCTAAGGACATGGCAGACAGGGTTCTTTGGGTCAATCTGATATCTTTTAGTAGATCAACTGAATAGTTGGAGAAAGACATCTTAGCAAGCTTTTGGATTGAAAACCCTTTGTCAGGCTGAGGATGCACCTGCACTTGGTGTGTGTGCTCTTCCTGGATGGAAAGAATAATAAAGAAGCCAGAGGCTGGCATGCAATGCAGGCAAGAAAGTCCATTAGTGAAAATGGAAGTGGAGGCATCAGGAGGTAAGGGATAGGCTGGGATGGGGGGAAGGAGAAACTGCACCTCAAGCTGCTGACAAGCAAAACACGTTACGTGTGACTCTGTGTGTGTGTGTGTGTGTGTGTGTGTGTGTGTTAAGGAACACCCCCACTGGTTCTGGGGCCTCTATATGACATGGTAGTGTGCCCTAATGAGGGCTACTCCTCCTCTACAGCCTCATTCCATTCCAGCACTTTAAATGACAACAGGGCTGTGCAAAGCTTCAACTCATGATTTGCATGTGGTGATGACTCAGATGATTTGGAAGACAAATCTGTAAATATGAGTAGAATGTCTAGATGCTTTAGGCTTTCCAAATCAATTCAGAGCTTCCAAATCGATTCAGAAAAGATTCAGTGATTTGGAAATTTGGCCATAGGGTATAATGGGGAATCAATGAAATAGCTATAAGTTTGTTGTTTTTTGGCTGATTAGAATTACACTATCAGAGGTGGTAGCCACTTCTAAGGGCATGAAGTGTGCCATGTTTCAAGGTGATAGGTGCAGGGGTTTCTTGGAAACTGCATGTGGAAGAAACTGCATGTGGAAGAAACTGCATATGGAAGGCAGGAGAAGGCAGCGGGACACCACGCCAGCAGCCAATAGTGGCGAAAGTGAAACCACAGTGGCTGGAGCCACCATGGATGAAGATCAAAGGAAAAACTCACAGCAGAGCCGGGAGGAGCCAGAAACAGCTCCTGTGTTTGCTTGGGCGCACTTTGTAAAAGCGTGACAGGGCGAATGGCCAGGCAGCCACCTGGTGCTAGGATAAAAGGCCCAGCAGGAAGGGAGCCAGGGGGACTGGAAGTAGCGTCCCCAGCTGGCCCAGAGAGGCCAGAGTGCCCAGAGGACCCTGAAGAGGAGGCAACATGGTGGCACCCCAGAGAGGGGAGCACAGAGGGCAAGCTGGGCCAGTGAAGGCCCAAGGAGTCTCTTATGAGGCCGATGTGGACTGAGGACAGCAACAGCAGTGACTGGGACACCGGCAGAAGCAACAGGGATGGAACCTGGATGCAGACACCAGACATCAGGTACCAGACCCAGGGAGGAAACAATACAACAAGGGGGTTTCAGGCCCAGGTGGAGTCAGGCACCGCGTGAGCCTGGAATTACAGAAGGGCCACAGCGGACACTCGGTGCAAGTACCACCTGTAGCCCACGGCCGCAGCCCCTAAGAAACTGAGTGTCAGTGAGGGCCAGAACACCGGCCCTGATGGACAACATCATGGTTGGGGTTAGGCAGGGTGTAGGGGAGGTGGAGCCCCAAGAAGCAATGGCTACGAGGACAACCAAGGGAGAGTACCAGGGGAGACAGGACTAGACACCATCCGCCTGCTAGAATACCATTTACCATCAAAGACATGGTAGGTGAGACCCCTGGGGAGCTGACCCAAGGCTGCTCCCGGTAGCCTGACCATGCAGCCTAGGAGGCTATGGAGAGGTTTAATAGAAACCCAGACATTCGACGCTAGGGGGGAGAGGCATGGAAGGTTATAACTTGGTGCACTGGCTGGGAAACGACAGAGCGAGGGAAACCCTGGAGGCTGATATGATTATGGAGGTGTACCTAAACCCCCAGATTGAGCAGACGTTGCATGTAGTATCAAAAGTGCAGAGGTCCAATGACAACAAGCCATACCAAAACAGGAATGGATGAGCTGAAATTAGACTGCTTTCCAAATGCATCGAATGATGTTAGAGGATGACGTAGAGGCCTACATTGAATCATTTGAGAGGACGGTGATCCAGGCTAGGTTGGACCAGCTACAGTGGGCGAGCCAGCTCAGGTCACTAGTAGTGGGCAAAGCGCAAGCCGCTTACAGGGCCTTACCGTGGGAAGAGGCTTACGACTATGGAAAAGTCAAGGTGGCAATATTACAATGGTTAGAACTCACCCCAGACCACTATCACAGGTTGTTCCAGGCCCAAAAGAGCAAGGAAAATCATGGACCCTGAAACTTGACACAGTTATTAGAAGATCTGTTAGATAAATGGGTACCACCAGGGAAGGTCGATCGAGTGGACCTAGCTGACCAGATCCTACTGGAACAATTTGTAAAGGATCTGGATGAGGACATCCAGCTATGGGTACACTGGCACCTTCCTTGGATGGCCGCTGAAGCCTTAAAGATTGCAGAAGCTTTCACTGCCTCAGAAGTGGAACCACTGCAGGAAAAGAGCTACAGAAATATGGGGGCGACCCCTAAGAGAGAGGACAAGGCCCGACAGGGGTCTGTGTGCTATAGTAGGTGAGGAATTGTATGCTACTGATGAGGTAAGATGGGACATGTGTCTTGGGAATGCGCCCTAGGGGCCATGGAGAAGTGGAGACCTGCTGGAGAAGTGACAGGGTTGAAGGAGCGCCACGAGGCCCATGAACCGATCAAGGAAATGGGCTGTAGCTCCAGGCATGCCCAAGAAGTACAGGGATGGGACCGTCCGATGATGACAGCGTGAGTGTCAGGGAAGTCACTACTAGCTATGCTGGACACGGGCTGCTCCCAGACACTGATAGAGGCAGGGGTGATCTCCAAGAGTGTTATTGAATGGTGCCCTCTGGTTTGGATGCACTGCATACACAGCAAAACGGAACAATACAAAAGGGGCTTCGTGGACGTGAAGATTGCCAGTCATAAGGGCAGATTGTGCATTGGATTGGTCCCAGAACTGGATGGCCAGATGATTGTGGGAAGGGAATGGCCACCCCTCTATGAAGTATTAGAAGAAGGGCATACGGAAAAACCCTTTCTCAGGCTGAGAAAGTAGGTGCAGTTGGTGTGTCTCCTTGTCCTTGATGGTAGGAATAGTGAAGAAGCCAGAGGTTGGCCTGGCATGCAATGCAGGCAAGAAAGCCAGTCACTGAAAGTGGAAATGGAGGCATCAGGGAGTGAGAAACAGGCTGGGGGATGGGGAAGGGGATGTAGCAGCACAGTTAAAACTGCAGAGGTACCTGGGGAGTCAGATGTCTGGCAGGTTGCAGCGTGCCAGAATTCCACTGTGTATATTGAGTCCATGAGTTTTGGGGGAGGAGGCCTCATGGGGGCACACTGCCGTATCGTGCAGAGGACCCAGCACCAGGAAGGGTGCACCTGAACACAAACACAGTCCCACAAGCACACATGTCATGAGTTTTGCCTGCCTGCGGCCAGAGGTACAGGGCCCCAGAGCCCAGATTCCCCCTGCACCTATCTCCTTGACAGCTGTCAGGCTTTGTGGCCTCAG
>NW_005842146.1:922953-928961 GCF_000455745.1 Alligator sinensis
CCGTGCCTTAAGACACACACAGTATCACCTATGTAATGAGTTTTGCTTGTTAGCAGATTGAGGTGCAATTTTCCAAAAAACCCTGAAACTATCTCCTTGAGGCTTGGCATGCTTTGTGGCCTCAGCAAGAGCTACCACCCCTACAGTTTTCACCCCACTGTGGCATAACATACACACGTGACATGAGTTTTGTTTGTCAGCAGCTTGAGTTGCAGTTTCCTAGAAACCCCTTCACCTATCTCATTGAAGCTTGGTAGGCTTTGTGGCCTCAGGAAGACCTAACACCCCTACAGTTTTCACCCCACTGTGGTGTAACGCACACACGTGGCATGAGTTTTTCTTCCCAGAATTTGAGGTGCAGTTTTCCAGAAACCTCTGCACCTATCACCTTGAAGCTTGGTATGCTTCATGCTCTCAGCAGAGGATACAACCCCTGCAAGTGTCTTTTGAATCAGCCAAAAACCAACAAAGTTATAGATATTTCATTGATTCCCCATTAGACCCTATGGCCAAATCTCCGAATCTCTCTGAATTGGCTCCAACTCTTTCGAATCGATTGGGAAAAGCAATTTGAATCTTTGACTCGAATCACCAAATCCAAATAAGCTAAATCAAAATCCAAATAGAATATTGGCCTATTCGCACAGGCCTATTAATTAGTAAGCAGCACAGTAACACCAGCAGCATCTCGTCTCAGGCATCCAAAAAGTCACAGTCAATACCAGAGTATTCCTTCCCCACTCTGTCCCCTCCCTCTCCCAACTTTTTGTTTCCCTGCAGTCAAGCCCAGCTTCAGCTTTGAAATGTTTCAACTGCCCTCATTCTGTTTTGAGCCTGTTTCAAAGTCTTTAATTTCATTTCAATTTCACTGTTTCAAGCTCAAAACAAGTCAAATGTAACAGCTGGCAAAATTGATTGAAACGAAACAGCCGGCAAAATTTTGCACAGCCGTAATGAGTGTCATGAGCTACAGTCCCTCAACCTTTTTCGTAAAAATTCACAGCCTCCTAGATTTAGCAGAACCTGAAACCCAGTGCTTGGGACAGTACCAGTGCAACTTAGCAGTTTTGCAAATCTAGTTAGTATAGGCAAAGACTCCAAAAAACTAGGAAATTCAGACATGCTGAAAAACATGTGAAACTTATCCTGGAGAACAACACATGCCACAGTGAACTCTCTTAGGAAAGTGTTAAAGTGATGTTGCAGCTATGATGGTACAGGAATTGTGCAAGATGCAAACCTGATGAAGCATGTCTTGATTTAAAAGTTCATCTGACTCTATCCCAACTATGCAGTTGGTCCAATAAAAGATACCCCCTTAAGAAATCCTTGCCTCTCACTTATCTTAGGAGAGAAATACACAGGCCCTGAGCCAGCTATAGAACAGATGTCACCAATATATTCTACAATTTTGTTAGCTAAATTCATCAACATCACTCAGAAGACCTTATTAGAACTTTTTTTCAGAACATGCAAAAATACAAAAGCAAAGCAAGTTCTGGCAATCATGTACCATATCTTGAGTACTAACTTAGTCTTGCCTTCCTTGAAAGTGCTATACAGAGTCATTTGTCCAACTATTTACACATTTCAAATCCTGAAGTATTTACAATAGAAATCAATATATTTAGAATCATTAAATATATAGTGCTATTAATTTATACAGTTTACCTCTGGCATCAACTTTTCCTGCTAATATTCTGCCAGTATTTTAGAGATTCAAAAATACAATTTCTGAAGAGAAAAATAAAAGCCTAAAAAGGAAACACTATTATTTGGGACAATTTTTTTCATAGTCCCAACCTTTTTTTTTCCAGGATGGATATTCCATTTTTTGTTCATTTATTTCTTGTTCTTTTTTTTTTTTTCCCTGTGCCAGCCATGTGATGTAAAATGTCAAGGACTAGACTAATACCTAGGATTCTCCAGGAACATTGTAGCTCTATAGATCCCTTAGGAAGTATCACAAACTACACAGACCCTGAAGCTTTTTTTATGTACACCATTGTACAGAACTGGCTGCTGTTCTGTACCTTCTAATACTGTTTGAGGGGCACTTTGTATTTTTTGGGTATAGATGAGGTTCAGGGCATGGAGGAAGACAAGTGCATTCTGTGATTCAGAGTGATATTAACCATTGAGAACCCACAAAAAAATCATTAAAAGCATGTGTCAAAGGCATAAAAGCTTATTTTGAATGTTTGTAGCCCCAGCTTAGCCCCTAGACCATGGTTCAGTGAAGCCAGGTGCTGTATCCAGTAATTGAAATATCCTTTACAAAGCAGGTATGGTTAGGGGTTATGCTTCCTGAAGCATTCCCTCTACTCCGAGTTAAAGGTTCAGGATTGTGGCATATTCCCCCCACTCCCATTCCTCTGTGTGCTGATATTTATTGCATGAACATGCATAAATCTAGCTCTTCTTAAATAGTTCACAGAAATGAAGTAATGTTTTTGTTTTATATTTCAAAATCATTGAAGAGGAACTTTCTCCCTCTACACTCAAAAATGCAAATATCTAGCTAGATTCTCCTTGAGTAACCAAGGGAGCATCTTTGCTTGCTGTAAATGTAATCCTTACCTGATTTAGGAGCTCTTGAACCACTCCATAACCCTTCTATCAGTATAACATCAGAAAAGGTGTATATCTGCAAGAAAGGAGCATGGTTAGGCTGCTCCATTGCCTTTTTAGACCCTTGAGCCCATTTACCATGATGTAAGTGCTGATAATATTTCTCACATTGATCTGATTAGGCATGTGGGGACTCTTATTGTTCAAGGGAGCAGCAAGCTTGTAATCTTGATCCAAAGCCTATTAAAGTCATGGGTCTGGATGAATGGAAATTTACATTTACTTCAGTGAAACTTTGGATCACACCTCAGGAGCATGTATTTCTGAGTCATCTTTTCACCATACCGTGCTTTGCCACTTAAAACAACAAGGTCTTTGCCTGTAGCTGAAAATTTGGCCCCTGATGTGCCAAATACACATATATTGAAAGTCATGATAAATGTTGTTCCACAATTTGCCTCACTGTAGTCACTTAAAAATATATTTCACAATATGCCTGACACTTTAATAACTGCCTGCTGTGTAATATTACCAGTGTGGAGAATTGAAATTTTCATTTAGGCTTGCAGCCCAATAACTCCAGTATTATTATTTGAGATCATCTCTGCCATCATTTCAGCAGAGAGGAAGAAAAAGGGTCAACAAAATAGGTCTATTTGAATATCCATAGTTTTTGTCCAACCTAAGTATATTTAATATCATTATATTTATAATATTGTAACAGTAATTGGTAGAGAACTGCTGCTTTCAACAATCCAGTTTCATTTGAACAAAAATGAAAGGAAAGCACATATAAGTAAGAAGATTCTTTACTTCTTTCTTTCTTAAAATACAGTTTAGTGTGTCATTTATTTTTCATGTAATTTTTAAACTTTCTTCTCTCCGGGTCATGGCCTTCACAGGTGTTATAACTTGTTAAAACAAGAGAAGACCTTGATGTAATGAGACATCTAGTATTTCTGCTCAGAGTTTTTGTAAATAGATTCTAGTGGTTTTATTGGTATTTGTATGTGATATCCAATAATTCTTTTCTTTCTCTGAGGACAGAGGCATGCCACATCTTATTTCCCTCATTGGGATTTGTTTCAAGGGGTTATGCTTGGTTCTGTCTTCCCTGAATGACTGAACATGAGGAAATGTTTGAGTTGGAGATAAAGTTATTCAAATTGATCTCTTTCATTTTGGGACACTTGGGTCAAAGTGTACTAATGGTAGCTCTTGTTTTAGTAGGGCTAGAGTTATATTCTAGCTGTGATGGTCTAGGAAATATATGAGAAGCAAGAAGTATATGACACTTTTAGCTCTTGAAGGTTTTGCTTTGTCACTAATTTTCCTTTGCTCCTACTTTATAACCCTCCTATGTTCCTTTAAGCAAACTGTTTTCACTTAGTTATGGAGTTATACAAATGCTGTTATCTTATCTGTTATTATTCTTTTCTAGGCCTGAAGAAGGGCACTTTGTGCCTGAAAGCATCTCATGTTTCTAATTCTCTGATGCTCCTTTATACCAACAAAAAAGACCAAATTATAAAACTAGCATTTTATACCTGTCTCATACTTATTTTGTGCTGGTGTAAATGATCACAGAAAAAATAGGGCAATGAAGTAAAAGATTGCTTATCTTAGTCCTGTATGGATATTTATTCATTTTGCACAAGTACTATTAAAGCATAGCACAGTCTATTGTCTATTTATATATATTTATATTACATTAAATTAATCATTGTTTTAATCATACAACTACATGATCTTATACTACATAAGAGTTAACCAGGACTTGAATTTCATGGAGACTGGATTTAAATGTAGAAGAGGTTCCCACACTGTGTTATCTACATTGTACTTCAATTTTAAGAGAAACATATTTGACCATAAAAATTAAAAAGTTTTGACTTGATCCATAGCTTTTTATCACAACAGCATCTGATTTACTTTAGTAGTAGTTACATGTTTGCAAGAATTGAAGGATCAGCCTCTGTTCATTTAAGATTATTTTGTTACTTGGATATAAAAGTATTATGAAAATGCCTGGCCCTCTTGCAGATCAATGCATTCAAATTCATTATGTTCTATGTATTCCTTTGGTTTAAATTACACTTAATATAATTATTTAATTGTATTTTATTATAACATCAACAGAACATTTGTGTTCTTTAGTTCATCTGTTTTAAATTAAAAGGAAGCAATCATCCAGCCTACAGAGAGAGTCCTGGATGCCAGATTGCAACTTCCACATTTCACATGTAGTGCTCTAGCTAGCACAGAGCAGGCAAAACTGAGTAGGTGGCTGAACAGTTTTCCAGTGTATGGAATCCTTGGGTGGTATAGGATATGCAACCAAGAAGAGACACCATTCTACATTATTTCTCTTGCCCAGGACATTTGCCAGAGGAAAAGAGTCATAGATACAGTGCTCTGATATTCCTTGGCTAGTGAATTTGTCTTCTGGGGAATTATTACCAGGCAGTATGTTTTATAGCAGGGGTCAGCAACCCTCAGCACATGTGCTGAGCATGGCATGTGAGGCCATTTTGCTCAGCATGCCACCACCAGCCTGGGGTCTAGGCAGCTGCTGCCAGCCATGAAGCCTGGGCTGCTCCCAGCAGGAGGCTGCAGACATCTGCTCTGGGCTCTGGCATTAGCTCCATATCAGTGGGTGCACGTGCGCCTTGGAGAGGATGGTGGGGGAGTGGCCTGAGGCAGTGCAACCCTGGCCTCTTCCCTGCTGCTGGCACAGAGCTGATGACTGGGCTCTGGAGCCCAGTGCAGCTGTTTATAGCCAGCCTGGGCTCTGGGAAGCTGCAGCGGGCAGGCTGCAAACAGCTGCGCTGGGCTCTACAGCCCCAGCATCAGCTCCATGCTGGCAGTGACAGCATGTGCCCCCCAGCATGGACAGTGGGAGGTCTGTGTTGCCTCAGGCCCTATCCCCACCATATGCTTCGAGGTGCGTGTGCACGTGCCAGTATGGAGCTGATGCCAGAGTTCAGAGCAGCTGTTTGCAGCCTCCTGGCTGCAGCTGGCCAAGGCTCTGGTAGCTGCTGCCAAGCATGGAGCTCAGACTGCTTGCAGCAGGGCTTGCAGCTGAGCCTGCCTGACTCCCACCCACTCCAAGCACAGCCCCGGCCCAGCCCCCGCTGAGGATAAGGTTGGCACTATCCCTTGCCAGGAGCACTGCACCATTTGTGAACTTAGCTGTGTAGGGTGGGTGGGTGGTTGGGCTGATGGGTGGTTGGACCAGGGACTGGGCCAGCTGCGCTGCAGCACAGGGGCTGACTCCCCAGGGAAGCAAAGGGGCTCTGGCAGGACTGTTGGCTACAAATGTCCAACTTGGGATCCTCAAACTTCTGGTTTATTAGGCGGATTGAAACACTGTAATGAAGTTAAATCATAAACCTTGGGGCTGGTGTCCCCCCCCCCCCCCCACCCACACAAACCTC
>NW_005842146.1:929231-930271 GCF_000455745.1 Alligator sinensis
GGACTTCCCCCTCGGTGGCTACTGGATGGCATCTGTTAGCCCCAGGGGTCGTCTGCATGTACGTGCAGGTTTGGGAGTCCGTTGATAAATTTTGAATAGGGCTCTGGGAGTGGTTGATCTGGAGATATTCATCCCAAAAGTTGGTCCACAGCATTGATTAACTCAGACCAGGGCTTCTAGCCCTTGAACAGTGACGTTTAGAGATTTCCCGGTTGTTCCTTTGTCTTCTATTGATTTATTCCGTTGGTTGATCTGCGGCTTTTCTAGGTGTTAATTACTGTCTGCTACTGTGTTACGCGTTCAATCACTAATTCACTCGCTTTTTCAGGGGCCCACCTGATACAGGGAAGTGGCAGTTAGACTCCTGCCTTTGTTAACATTGTTACTAAACACATTTATAGTTGAAAGTTGAAAGGTGAGGAGTATAAAATATAAGCTGCAAAAGTAATGCTATGGCACACAAATAGATAAAAATACCAAAATACATGGGGAGATACAAAATGCACACACACAAATTTTAAAACACAATTCTTTATTGGAAGAAAAGGTAGAAGAAGAAAAACATATCCAAGGAGGGGAGAGCAACTGCAGGCAAGAGGAAAAGGGGGCTTTCTGCTACAGGACCAGGGCATTGTTGGGTTGGACTTCGTCCAGTGGCCCAGGAGTCCAGCTCCATGCGCCCATGCATCTGGTTCTATGCATTTGTCTGCCTCTGTCTGGTTCTGTGTGTCTGTGTCCGCACACGTGTGCCTGGTTCTGGATTTTTGTGTGCATGTGTCTGTTCTGGGTGTGCTCTGGTTTTCTGTGTTTGTGCACATGGTTCTCTGTGTGCGTGTGCCTGGTTTTCTCTGCTCTCCTTTTTTCTTTCTCTTTCTCTCTCTCTCCTCTTTCTCTTATGTCTCTTTTTTCTCTTTGTCATTAAAAAATGCTCAACAAGAAAGGAATACACAACAAAAAAGGCAACATTTATGATTATTAAATATACTAATATGCAGTACATCCTGCCATGTACCCCCCCCCCCCCCCCCCCCCTTCTTTTT
>NW_005842146.1:930288-936054 GCF_000455745.1 Alligator sinensis
CCGGCACTCGAGCACCTTCCAAGATAGACATTGTGGTTTTTTCGGCACTCCAGTCAAAAAATGTTGCCTACCCCTGTTTTATAGGAACAGAGAGTCTTATCTAAATTGTGCCACCAGCCTGGAAGTTTCTGGAGAGCCCCACATATGGGAAGAAGGATACTGGTGACTGTCACTTTTGCCCTTCTTCCTGAACTTTTTTTAACACAACATGAATGTTCTTCAGGATTCACCCCTGAATCTTGCTTATCTAATGTATGTCCATTTTCATGTTTTGACACCTGAAATTAGCTAGCAAGCTGTGCTTAGTCATCCCCATTTCTTCTTGTTTTCCTCTAAAATCATATAGGCTAAGGACAGAAGTTACACATAAACCAGTATAAGTGATCAGAAACTGGTTCAAATCTGTAACAGAAGAGAAGTTCAGTGCACATACGCGTCTTTCAAAATGCCAAAACTGGTTTAAGATAAACCTGGATAGATGTAGTATCAGATTTAACTGATTTAGAATAAATTGGTTTATTGAGCTTCTGTCCCAGATCCCCTCCAGATTCATGTTAACTCACAGTCCCCCAGCATCCCACGATGCTTTACATCTCCCCCACAAACTACCCCTCCCAGGTAGGTGGACTAGCCTTGACCCAAACTGTTTGCTCCAGCCAAGCAGGGAGGCATGCTCTAGTGTCCTCCAGCTTCTGGCCTGGGCCACTGCAGACATGTGGCTGCATTTCCAGAATCAAAAGTGAATGCCCATTCACTTGTTAATTGGTTTTGTCTATGCAGGTTGAACTGCAAAGATTGAATCAATTCAGCCTCAGGCTTTTTGACTGTCTGTATTTAACCATAAAGTTCATATAAGTTCTACCACATGTTGCATACTTTCACTTTCCAATTTAATGTCAAACTAGAGACATTTATTGGTGGTTTTTGAGGTATAAAATATAACATAGCTTCTTCCAGTAATTTCAGCACATAAATTGCACTAAGTGAAACATAGTCAGAAGATCACTTGGGCTCTCACCAAAATCTCTTGGAATACAGTTGGGTGGAGAAGCAGTGTTTGTAGTTAGGCTAGAGAGAAGGAGAGAATATTGAGACATTGGGATCTATGGCTGAGTCCTTGCATAACTACCTGCAATCAGACTTAGAATGGGGAAAAAGTCCTTCAGCATTATAAATATACTTAAATACTGTATATGAATAATAATCTTGATTAGGAATTAATTAATTAAATGTGACCTTAGAGAGGTATTGGCAGGCTTATTCTGGAGAATAAAATGTTTTGAGGTGTGCTACTAAGGGTGTTATGAAGAAGAAACAGCAAGAAGGAAAAAGGTACAGCCTACCTTAAGTCCAGTATCCAGGTTGCAGCTGTATTAGTCTAGAGGAAAAGGCAATCAGAACTCTTAGTAGAGATTATATTAGACCAAGAAGATTTTTATTAAAAAATCCTTTAATTGCAAGCTTTTGGGCACAAACACCCTTCATCAGGCATTGGAGAAAAGATTGTAAAAGTTCTCCTGGGTAGAAATGAAAGTTCATATTTCACAGAGGAGTCAATAGATGGAAAACTCCTCTGTGCAGTCTGTTCATAGCTGGTATGGAGCCTCTCACCCCCTGTGAGGATCTGTGATGATGCAAATTACCTTGAAACAAAGGCAGGAGCAGGATCTCAGGCTTCAGGTGGTCACAGTAGCTTCCTGCTTGGGAAAATATGAAGATTCCATTTAAAAAATAATCTACAATTTGTTATTTTCCATGTGCCAGATATTCAGGTTGTAGCTGTTTTGGTCTAGAGGAAAAGGCAATAACAACTTGTAATAGAGACGATATCTTTTATTAGACCAACAAGCTTTTTACAAAAAACAAGCAAACAAAAAAATTAATTGCAAGTTTTCGGGCACAAACACCCTTCATCAGGCATTGGAGAAAAGACTGTAAAAATTCTCCTGGGTAAAAATGAAATTTCATATTTCATAGGGTTTCATAGAGGAGTCAATAGATGGACAACTCCTCTGGGCAGGCAGTTCAGTGTCTCAAAAAGAGGGACAGAATCATTCTTAACTTACTCACTGATCTTCCTTTTTTGCCTGTGAACTCTCTTGACAAATCAGCTTTACATTTATCTAAATATCTTTGCTTTGCTTTTAAAGAAAGGGAAAGGTTTATGAAGGTCATAGAAAGAATGATCTTTTTTACCTTTTTTTAATATGCTGATCTCCACAGTTTATTTGTTTGCAATAATTTGTTCTTTTTAATGTGGGACAGGCAAACAAATGTCAGTGCTGTGGGTACTGGTTTGAAGGTTCTCTTTTATTTGCTTTCCTTTATATCTGATATAAGCACAAGGAATAGGCTTGTTTGAACAGCTTTGACAGTGTCATTATTTCACTTCTTTTAATATTTGTAAATGGGGCTTTTAAATTCACAACAATTAATTGCAGTGTATTGGGGAAGTTTAGGGCAAACATTAGCTTTAATGATGATGATGTTTTTTGTAGTTTGATCCAGATTGTAAGAGTGCTGTATATGGGTTTTATTTCAATTCAGTCTCATTACACTCATTGTTTACTGCATAATGGTAAAATCTAGAAGAAATTTTTTTTTTGCACCAATGAACAGATTCAGGATTTTATCAGAATAATGCTACTCATTTAGGATATTAAAGTTTACTAGTCCTCTTTTCTTCATGTCAAATGAAGCAACACATTTTGCTGAATCACATTTTTAAGCATTTTGAAGGATAGCAGTGAAACAAAATGTAGGCATTGTGGGATGATTACTCTATTTGTATCATATAGTGGTTTCTCACATTTATTTAGTATAAAATTAATTAATTGAGATTTCATGGTGATTTATTGTAATGATTTATGTTTATCTGATAACTGATGGTTTCTGTTATAATAGCACTTCAAATCAGAGAAAAAGTTCCATACTTTTTCATTAGGTATTGTTGTCCTTAACACAAAGAGCACATATGTAAAATAGAATATATAGTGAAATGATTCTTCAGAAGCTGCTTTCCTGATTTTAGATGCATATTCCTTACTCATTTTAACTTTAGACACCAGTTTTTGGAAAATGTGGCCTGCACTCTGGTTCAGTTTGTGTATATTCTGATTTCAGTATCTTGAAATTATTTTATACATTGGGGGGAATAACACTACACTTATTTTTCCAAAAACTGATCTTCGCTAAGCCCTTTAAATAAATGTTTCCATTCCTCTTTCTCTTCCTCAGTTTATATGCCCCAGGAGTTGAGGAAAGTAATTAGTTTCAGAAAACTGATAAAAACCTACTCAATTTCCTCCGCCTTTGGAGAGTGGTAAGCACAATTCCATTCCAGCATTACCCTGTAGTAGGCAAGTGAAGGACAGCTTAATGAGCTGTGGAAGGAATAAAGTAACATTTAGCATGAAAAATGTTTATTAAATGTCATATGTTTATAAGATGGGGGAACACTTAGCAATTTCTTTACTGTTTCTGTGGAAACTGGTTATCTTTTATACACCTACATTATCAAATGCCCATTCAGAACAACAGTAAAAAAGCCCTTGTAGTTATTTCTCAGATGCTTGTAGGCTTACTCTGTCTTAAAGGACATTTTGTGTCATTAATTTAACTGGAAAAAGATTGTTTCCTCCCAGAAAATATTGCAATCAAGTGTGATTTTTGCCAAAATGCTCTGACAAAATAAATAAACTAATCCATACATGCTTCCAGACATTTTTCATTCCTTGTGATGTTAAATAACAGCATATTGCTTTAGGGTATGTTTGGTAGCCTTTATTCAGGTCTTGATTATAATGTAATTTCTCTTCCCCAACCTCAATAAACCCATGAAACTGCACTATGAAGCCTGACCAGCAAGGTGGGAAAGGGATTGTTTTCCTTCATTTTAAGGATGGCATTTTCAAGTGTCCACCAAATATTTATGTGCCCAAACATCATCAACATTCCATGGGAATTAAAGCCCATATTTTATATCATATATTAGGCACATAAGTGGACTGGGCCCCTAAGTGCAATTATATTCTACCCTGCCCAAATCCCTGAAAAAATTTTAATGTATATGGTGTCTGGGACTTCCTCTTCCTCCTTACTGCTTTTTTATGAGTCAGTCTTAAGTGCAATATGACTCTGTGGTATGTTAATGGATTTTCAGAACTTATATAGGATGGAACAGAATCATATTTAGGCACCTAAATTGAATAGAACCTGTCCTCATGTGTCTAATTGCCTTACTCATCTTTGAAAAACTCAGATTAATAAACAGACAATCAAGTATAAAGAAATTCCACCACCATTAACCATATATGTAGATGCTGGATGCCAGCTAGGCCAATATGGTAGCACTGTGCAAAAGAGAGCTGGAGACTGGGAGTTGCACAGGAACTATGTGAAATGTAGATTTTTGGGGTTCTGATGCTTGCTGATATCACAGTTTATGCATTTTACATTAAACAAAACCAAAAATAATCCTGAGTGATGGGGCTAGACCCAGGATTGTACCCCCATCTCATCTTTCCACTCCAGCACTAGTCATGTTCTCCCCTGATTGCTTTTCTTTTGGTCCTATGAATCTTGCAATTCATTCTGCACAATCACCTCCCTTTTACATGAGGGTTGAAGGGGTTGCCCACTTAGCCTAGACTGTAGCCTAGTTGTTAGGGCACACTCCTAGGAGGAGACAAAGATATCTTTATAGCCCTCAGAGTGAAGAGGACCTAAAATCCAGCTCTCTTACTTCCCAGATCAGTTTTCTGATCTCTAGACAATTATATAAAATTGGATAATCTCCCCCCACAACCCCTGACTTTTTCTTTCTCCTGCTCTGCTCATGTTTTAAAAAAGCCACTATGATTGCAGCTTGTGAGGGTTCAGAGCTAGTTAGAGTTAGATATGCTTAGAAGACATCCACCAGTTTGGGCACTGTAGGGGGCTGGCACCATTTTATGTGGCTTCTCAATTCCACTGGACATAGGCAGGAGTTAGCCATCCAGTAGCTCAGAATGGGGCAGTTATTACCATGCACAGAAACTGAAATATAAGGACATGGGGAACTTTCAAGTCGAATAGAGGCAAATAATAAATATAAGCTTTTTCACTATAGATGGTGGCTGAGCAGTAGGCCTGTGCAAAGAGGGAAGTATTTGATTTGGATTTAGATTCAGAAAATTGGGAGGCCAGCAATTCAATCTGGAGATTTGGACTGCTGTTCTGAATTGATTCGGCTGAATCAGCTTCAGAAGATTTGATGAGATTAAGAGCCACTCAGAAATTCAGCCATAGAGTATAATGGGGAATCACTGAAAGACACATAACTTTGTCCTATTTTGGCTGATTTGGATGAAGAAATAGTAGTCCCTTCCAAGGGCATGGGGTCTACTGAATTTCAAAGAAATAGGTGCAGGGGTTTCTGGGAAACTGCAAAATTCATGTCACGTATGTGTTAAGGCACGGGGTATGAAAACTGCAGAGATAGTAGCCCCTGCTGAATGCATTAAGCCTGCCAAGTTTCAAGGAGACAGGTGCAGGGGTTTCTGGGAAACTGCACCACAAGCTGCTGACAAGGAAAACTCATGACATGGGAAGCACATGTGGTATCAGGGGGTGAGGGACAGGGTGGGGTGATGGGGGGAAGGGGTATGTAGCAGCACAGGTAAACGTGCAGAGGTACCTGGGGAGTCAGATGTCTTGCATTTTTTAATTTTTCATAATTCCACTTTTTATATTTAATCCATTATTTTCTTTACCTATTACCTAACA
>NW_005842146.1:936135-936950 GCF_000455745.1 Alligator sinensis
TGAAGCCAACTTCCTACAGCTCAAAACACAAAACCTGCCAATAATCTCCAGTACCCCCACAAACTGCACACCAGAATCTATCAAAAACAAAAAAACTCAACTACCTGTGGGGGCACATTCCTCACCAAAAAAACACTCTGCCTCCAGACTCTCAGGCCTGATCCTGAGAGGGAACTATTTACAAACCAGTTTTCACAGCAGGGCCTATGAACTTCACTTCATCAATCTCCTAGGTACAGAAACTCATGGACTCAATATAGACACTGGAATTCTGGCTGCAGCTTGCCCAGTAGGCCAAGGGGTCGGAGAGCAGCAGCTCCACATCCTTGGTGAGATAGGTAGCCACAGAAGCCTTGGCGCTACCTGCCCAAGGTTGGGGTCTGGTGCATCTGGATCACAGCATTGAAGCCATGCCCTTGTCCCACATTGGCAGTGGCTGGCATTGTTGCCCTGGGGTGTCAGGCCAACTCTCAGGATCTCAATATTGCGCTGTTAGACAGGAGGGTGTGACACAATTGCACATATACAAAAAACACAAATCAATTAGGTGCATACACATGCACACTACCAGCTCAGGCACATACACATCCAAACCAGCCTAGGCACATGCATACTTATCACCAATTCAAGCACATACACTATACACCCCAAAAGTTAGACACAGATCACTAATTCGTATATCATGCACACAATGCCATATATATATACACACATACATACACATAATGGCAGCAGGGGTTAAAGAGGCTTGGTGCAGGGGCTGAAGTCCACTGAAGTCCAGGAGGAGAGAGAGAGAGAGTCCAAATTGTAGGAGG
>NW_005842146.1:937034-941570 GCF_000455745.1 Alligator sinensis
GTGACCCTAGTGACAGGAGGCATGCCCAGGCAAGGGTCAGCCCCTGGCATACTGAGCATGTGTGCTCCATGCAGGGATGTACAGTTTCAGGTGTCTGTAATGGTGAGAGTTGCTGGTTTTGCAGGGTCCTTTGTCTTTCAAATGCTGGTCTTATCTCTGTTCCTGGGTGAGGTCAATGGTTCCAGGGTGAATCAATGTGAGGTGATAGCCCAGTCATTACAGGCCATTCAGTAGAGGCCTGCTACCATTGTATTTCAATCATTTCCAATCACACTCATTCATCAGGAAACCAATTTACATGGAAGGGTTACGTGACTCATACAGTTGCAATACGGTATGACCAGGCAGAGGACAGAAGATGGAGGCTTGACATACAAAATGGAAACTTGACATGACTTTGGTTCACTTACAAACACAGGCCTAAACCATACACTATCCATATGAAATAATAAAAATCAATACAAAAATGATAATAATACAATATACAACAGTGGATATCCAAAACCAAAAACTTGCTACCAAAATAAAAAAATGTTTAAAGCTTATCCTACATTTTAGCTTACTTATACTTATCTATAGGGAAAAGAGAGGGAGAGAAAAAGTCAGAAATGATTGGCGAAGGGGAGGGAATGCATTTTAAAATAAATAAAAAGAAACTGGGGGTTTTGCTACAGCACGGAGGAGACTGGCTGGTGCTGGTGCTGGGACTGCTGTCACAGGAAAGTACATCCCCCTCTTTCACATCCCTTCACCTCTGCACTTCTGCCTCTCTGACTCTGTTGACCATCACCTGCCAGTGATCGAGGGTTTTGGTGATGCCAGTGTACGTGCTCCCCTTCACCCTCAGGTCACACATGCCTGCCAGCATGTGGACCATACTGGACTGCAAGGAATGCAGCCATCCCCTGATGCCCTCCTTCAGCTGCCTCACCAGTGCCTGCACATCTGGTGACAGCAGGTTGCTGTAGCCAGGAACATTGATCCCCTGGAACTTCTCCATTTGGTGCTGAAGATCCCTCACTATGGGGTTCACCTGACTAAGGACAGTATCACCAGTGCTGAGGGTCTTGGTGGCCTTGAGGAAGGCCTTGAGGGCTATCAAGATCTGGGAGATGGTACCCCACTAAGCTCTGTTCAGGAAGATGCTGATCCCAATCTCCCCAAGCAAGGCCATCTCATGGATGGCCTTTTGTTGCTTCACCAGTCTTTCCAGCATCAGGAATGTGGAGTTCCATCAAGTTTCCACATCCTGCATGATTTTGTGTAGTGGGATGCTCAGCTTTGCCTGTTTCTCTGCAGCATTTTTCCCCTCTTTGATGTTGTGGTGGAAGTAGCCCACCACCTTCCTGCATTTTGAAATGAGCTGGGTGGTAGTGACAGAGCCATCACTGGCAGCCCTGTCCCCCTTCAAGATGTTCCTGACTATGAGGTACAGCCTGTGTGCCACACAGTGGATGCCAGGAAAGTTGGCATCAGGAACAGCCTTGACCATATTGACCCCATTGTCGGTGACCATGAACTCATGAGTGAGCTCACTCTGCCCAGTCAGGCACCCCTGTACAATGCAGTTCATGGCCACCATGATCTCCCTTGCTGTGTAGGACTCATCCACCACCTCTGCTTGAAGGAATGCCCACCAATGGCCTGATTGGTCACACCAGTGCCCTGTGAGGGAGAGGTAGGCATGACCACCACCCCAGATGCTCCACATGTTGGAGATGAAGTGCAAGGCTACCTGTGGCCCTGCCTTGTGCTCCTCCCTCAAGTACTCCCTGCATTCCTCATACAGGGAGGGTGCCACCATCCTGCTAAAAGTGGTGCATGCAGGAACTTGGTAAGATGGGGCCATGAATGCCATGAGCCACCTGAACCCTGGCTGCTCAACTAAGGAGAAAGGCTGCCTATCCAGAACAAATATCTCCCCAATGCTCTGGGTGATCTCACTCAGACTTGCAATGTGCCCCCTCCCCTCTGTCTGCAGCTTCTCCCACCACTCCAGGGTGGCCTGCCTCTGCTTTGGAGGCATGGAGGCTTTGGAGTGAGTGGGGGACTTCTCTTTGGGCATGCTCACACTGGTACCAGGCTCTGCAGGAAGAAGGGCAAGGGGGTGCTTCCTCCTGAGATGCAGCAGCATCATTGTGGTGTAGAAGTGTTTCACCTCCTTGCCCCAGCTGATCTGCCTTTGGCAGTACTGGCAGATGGCAAACCTGGGATCATCTGCCACCTCAAAACAATCCCACACAACACTACTGCTCTGTTTCTGGGTTGAGGATGGGGCTTCTGCCTTATCCCCCTCCTCAGCAAGCTGAGGCACAACAGCAGGAGGAGATGACTCAGCTGAGCCACTTGCCTGAGCCCTGACATCCTCAACCTCAAACTTAACCTCAACCTCAACCTCCTTCGAGATGTTTTCTGGAGAAGGAGACCTAGGTCTAGGAGAACTCTGAGGGATGTGGAGCACAAAGCCAGATTCCCCCTTGGTCCCCAGAATTTCTTTTGCTAAGGCACTCAGGTCCTCTGGTTCCAGATCCAGGTCCTCCTCTGGCAGTGGGATGCTCATGCTGGGAGATGAAATTGGGGTGGAGGAGACTGTCATTCTGCTGCTGGTGCCTGTTTCTGGAGTTAGGGGAGATGGTGCAGATTCAGGGGCATGTACTGCTCCCACCTCCTTCCTTCCACTGGCAGCAGAAGCCTCATGGCTGCCAGTAAAGAGGATGTGTTTATGTTTGGGGTGGGGGGAGGAACTCTCAGCTCTATCTCTTCCCCTACTCCCTCTAGCCCCTCTCCCTCCCCTGCCAGAAGACCTGGTGTCCCAGCCGCCTGCGGAGGGCTCAGGATTGAGAGTATGGTCGGGGGTAGAAAGGTAAGAAAGGTTTATTGACTTAACAAAAACACAACTACGCGTAGTAACAAGACAAACAATGACAGACAAGAACAAGTCACATTGGCAACTTATTGGCAGTCCCCTCTGATGCCTGATGTACAACAAGTTTCTCTTTCCACAAAGTTCAGCAAAGTTAGGCGTCCCTGATCAGCGCTGTCTGAGAGGTACCAGGAAGGACTCTGGAATTCAGTTCTTAGGCTCCTCAAGGTCCACAGGCCCACTGATCCAGGCCAACAGCTAACTAATCCTTTTCACAGAGCTATATCTTCCTTCAGAATGATTTCCAGATATTCCAGCCAATTTATAGCTTCTGAATGGTACTGGTAATGTACAGCCACTCAGATTCTTTTTACTGCAACTGTCCTGAGACTGACCAATAGCAGTACAAGTCTTGCATTCCTTTGATAAGGTAATTTTAACTATGCCACAGGGCCTTACTACTTCAAGGCTTTGCTAAATTTACTAGGCCTTACTTTATACAAGGCATCTTACAACTTAAACTTTAATTAGGCTCTTAGCAGCAATGTACAGCTTAATATCTAAACAAATACAGGAAAACACTTGGTCTAATCTTCATAGAGCCTTCAGCAAGCACCTTTTTCTCACATACTTTTCAGCTGTCACACCTGGCACCTGCCTTTCCAGCATGCTTCATAATAATCTTTCCTGTGCTGGAAAATGTGTCTCTGCATGTAACTAATAATAGAATATATGTCTTCTTTTTCTCTGATATATAATGGACTGCATCTGACTTCTTCTAAGTTGTGTTTTGTTTATTGTTCTGTGTTGTTGTGTAGTGTGCCTAAAATATCTATTCTTCTTCTTCTTCTATGACTGTCTGGCTTTTGTAAATCTGTGTCTGAGTTCTGTGTTGTCTGTAGTGTGATTTAGGTAATAGTATGATTATTAATAACTATATATAATTTAGTGTCTTCTTCTGTGACTCTCTCCCTGACTTCTGTGATGTGAATCTGAATGTGTGACTTCTTCTTCTTCTGTGTTGTTTTGTTTACTGTTCTGTTTTGTTGTGTAGTGTACCTAAAAATCTATTCTCTTCTTTTTCTTCTTCTGTGACTGAGTGTCTGACTTTTGTGTTGTGTTAATCTGACTTCTTCTTCTGTGTTGTTTTTAGTCTGTATGTAACTAGCTATAACTAATAATATTAATAACTATATATAATTTCTTCTTCTGCTATGAATGTCTGACTTTTTCTTCTACTATGATGTATGTGTGTGAGTGTGTGTAATATGTGCTTCCCTGAACAGTGATGCATCACACTGCCAGGGAAAACACAGCTTTCTTTTTAAACAAATTTGGGGAAAAAAAACAAACCCAACCGAGAACAAATATAAATTGAAAGAAATTAATTGGATAGGGATAAGTAAAGTAGAGGGATTCTAATTAGTAAGCTAAGCTAAGCTACATCCTATCCAATCCTTTCTAAGAACAAAAAGTAGCAGTCAACTGACTAGGAAGCCAAACCAGTCCAGTACCTTTCAGATGCTGTTGCTCACTCAGGCAGAAACAGCTCACAAAAGGCACAGAAAGCCTGCAGACAGAGCCTTATATGCGTTTTGTGTGTCCCTCCCCAAGACACTGTGATTGGAAGGGGACTCAGGGCGAGATCAGAATCACTGGCCAGCTAGAAATGT
>NW_005842146.1:941601-958163 GCF_000455745.1 Alligator sinensis
TTCCCCACCTGCTCCCCCTTCCTCTTCTCAGTTTCTGTTTCCCTGAAAGACCACCGTTGAATCTCTGAATCTTTTCCAAATTGAATAAGAGGCTCCAAATCTATTTGAAAAGTTTTAAGCTTCTTCTGATTCAATTCAGATTCAATTTGTATTTGGAGATTCTGCCTCTGAATCGGGACAAATCTTCTCCGAATTTAATCACAGACCAAAGCTTCGCACAGCTCTACTAAGCAAGTGGGGTTTTTTGGTTTGTTTGTTTTTTATTGCAGTTTTGGACTCAACCACATGATGCTTGGCTACGTTTTGTTTTAGGTCCTTTTTTGAATTTTAGCTTGATCAGCACATCCCTTTCTTTGGCAATGCATAGTTGTTCCCTGTGGCTACACAAGAACTCAAGGTCAGAGCTAGGAATAAAACTCAGGCTTTTATGAACCCAATCCTGTTTTTATTCAACAAAAATCCCCTGCTTTCAAACATAACATAACTTGTTATTCTGAGTCTGTAGAAAATACAGGCAGATTGTTAGCCACTAGAATTTAAGCAACCCACCTTGCAAACACTCACAATAGAAATGGTTCTGAGCTTAATAAGTCAAGAAGTACTCAGTTTACAAAGGCAAAAACAATTAAATAAATCCTCTAGATTTACCAAAACCTACATCTGGAGTTCTGCAGAGTGATAAGAAACTTAATTTGTTTCTTCCATGACAATAGTGTTCCTAAAATTATATCAGCAAGTGCTTTGGCTGTGATTTTATTAAATGCAATTAAGCGGGCTGTAAATTGTGAGTTTAAGGGGGGAGAACCCAAGAACAGATGGGTCACTACTGAATTGCTTAAAGTTTAATAGATCAAATACTTGGTTTTAAGCTTCTTGGAGTACAGAATTCCTTTTTTAGTTACATATTTGTACATATAGCAGAACAGGGTTATAGTCTATGACTAAGGCCATGTCAAAGCTTTGCATTTCTACTGGGGCAATTGCTGTTCTCCCAGTAGAAATAACAACTGCACAAGAATTCACGTTATTTTTCCAAGACTAAAAATGGAAGAAAAATAACCTGACTCCAACTTGTTGTAAGTTGCTCCTGGGAGAGTTTCTTGCATTCTTTTACTGGTTTACCACCTCCCTGGGACCAATGTCATCCTGTCATCCTGGTCTGAAGAAGGGTTGGGGGAAGCTGCTCCCACCACTCTCATAGATTGGAGAGGAGGGGAGAAGCAGCTACCAGTTGCTCCCTACAAGCTTCTCTCACACTGGGGACTTGGTGTGAGAAGCAGGTATGGGGCTTGCAGTACTGCTCCTCTGTTTGGTTCTTGCTAGCAATGACACAACATGATACTGCAGTGTAGATAGCAATGACTGAGTGCTTATTACAAATTCTGAATAAAGCTAAAAATATGATCCATATTAGAGATAATAAGAATGGCCCTAATAATGAACTTGGATAAGGAAGGAGACTTGCATTTGTTTTCACAATTATAAACCAATATAGCTGTCTTGAAAGCCAGAGAAAATGTAGAGATATGCCTGCTTTATTAGACACATCTTGATAAGTTGAGTTTTATTTGAAAAAAAAAGATTTTGTCAGATAGTATTGAATTCCATTAGTCAAACTAGTCAACTAGATGCTGTGTGTTCCTTATGGCTAAGTAGTCAAAAAGCCCGAGGCTGAATTGATTCAATCTTCATAGGTTAGTCTAAGCTGCATAGATTAAACCAGTGAGCAAGTGAACAGACATTTACTTTTGATTCTGTAAATTCAGCCACATGCCTGCAGTGGTCCACACCATAAGCTGGGGAGTGCTAGAGCATGCCTCCCCATTTGGCTATCCCACCCACCCTGTGAGGAGGAGTTTGATGGGGGGCAGGGGGAAGTGCAAAGCATCCCAGGATGTTAGGGGACTGTGAGTTAACTTGAATCTGGAGAGGATCTGGAGAAGTTCAATAAATTGATTTAACCTAAATCAGTTAAGTCTGCTACTACATCCATCCAGGTTTATCTTACATCAGTTTTGGCCATTTTGAAAGAAGTTTACACATATTAAACTTCTGTTGTGTTACAGATTTGATGCAGTTTCTGATCACTTATAGTGGTTTATGTGTAACTTCTGTCCCTAGTCTATGGGAGAATTGCAAAAAAGGCAGTTGATCACATAGAGCAGTCATATGTGTTTGAGAGTAATACAGATTAGAAAGAGGTTCATTGTCTTGACGTCATTTGCTTATAGAGAACCACAAGTAGTACTAGACATGAATAGTAGGTATAAGGGTGACTCCAATTTAAATTGTTGCCCCTGCCAAACTCCCATCCAATACTATTTAAATAAATGCTGAACCTCTTAGCAATTACAACTCAATAGCATCTGTGGATTCTCTGGATTCAGACAAACTATTATAGGTAGGATCTCTGGTTATGCAATTATGCACTGGGACAAATACTTACTCATGTTGGCCAAATTGTACCTATTCTGAGTACCAAATCAAGCTGAAATCAGTCAGAAGTATTTTTCCATGCCCTTTTCTTATCAAGGAAATTGATATAGTCCTCAAAAATGAGGTAGCACTGCACTTGGCTAACACCAAATCCTAAGAAATTTGGCCTGAATCCTAGAAAACTTATGCACATGCTTAATTTTAAGCATGTGAAAACTGTGCTTTTCTAACTACTGTTGGACTGCTCATATAATGAAAGTTAAGTCTATGTACTCTGCTGACTCAAGATCTTTTATGCAAACTCTGGAACAATTAGACCACTGGTGCCAATGATAGGTCATGATTTGCAATCCCAATCAAGTAGGGGTTGTTGGGATGTAACAGCCAAATCTGAACATCAAAGAGCACCACTGTATACATTAATCTTTCTAGTTATTGAGATAACATCATGTTATAAAGTAAACATTAATTTATTTAAGGCACCCTTACAGGATAGAGGAAAAGTAAGATTATTCTTTTGAAATTTCAAGCTTCAGATGATGTAGTTATGTATACTTAACTTGCACAATTCTATGAAGACTGGAACATCATTATTCATTTTCAGAAATCAAACATGATTTTTTAGCTTTGGTAGTGCAGTGCAAGATTCACAAATGAGTTATGCTTTGTCATATAAAGGAAAAGAAAATCAATAGTCTATTCCATAATTTAGCACTGTATATTATTTATATTTTATGAGAATAGCTTTTGCTGGATGCTTTTTAAACCTGAAATGTTGCTTTGGTACTGTAGCACTGGAGAGTTTGGACTCTATCTTGAACTTGTGGTAGGGTCCTTAAAGAATTACAAAGAGCACTTTGCATGCAAAGTGCAACTAGTTGATTTCTTCCCTCCAACCTTTTTTCTTCAAAGACTATCCCCCTCCCAAACAAACAGACAATTAAACTTTAATTGGTCTCTTCACTTTAATTTTGTCCCTTTAAGATTATTAAAAATCAAAATAGCATTGCCTTTTTATTCATTAAACCTTGAAAGCAAGTTACTGCATTTCATTGTCTATATTCAAAGTTGATTCATTTTCAAAATTTGTATTGCTTTATTTTACATGACTTCTTTGCAGGGAGGTTGAGGAAAATTTGCTAAATTACATTTGGTTTGCGAAGTGACCATGCACACTAGAAGAGATATTTGTATGTGTGTTGTTTTTTGTTACTTTTTCTATATCTTTGTGGGGAGGAAAAGGCTAGGGGATCTAATTTGCTGTTATATGTAGTGCAAGGGATGAGATAGGAATTGGTTAAATACTAGCTGAAGACCTACCTGCTGCCAAAGTGATATTCATTTGGAAATATTCATCTGGAAGTTGCTTTCCCCTATGGCTGTGGGGGATGAGCACCAGCTGCAGGCAGGAGAAAGAAGAATTAATAAAAAATCATTTTACTAAGTGGAAGAGGTCTCTATCAGCTGGCTGTTTCTCTAGCAACAGAAAGTTGAATAGCTTGTCTTGAAATATAAAGTGGACTTCAATTAGCTAACAATAGAAAAGATTCTGTTTTAGTACCTGGAGACTGGAAGACTAGGATGAGATAAAAAAAAAAATTATAGGAGAAGGTCCTGAAAAGGACAGCATGGGCTTGAGAGCAGGGAAGAGAGAGAACCCAAGCTAACTTTCAGAAAACACCAATAGTCAGTGCCATTCTACAGGAAAATTCCTGATTCCAAATCTGGGGATCAATTTAATCCTAATCATATGAGCAAGATTCTGCCAGGCACCTGAGAGGTTTTTCATTGTATCTAAAAGAACCAACAGGTGCCTGTACATGAGTCAGGAGGCTGCTCTAATGTGCTGTAATTGCAGCATATTGGAGCAGACATGATTGAGTCCATGCATGCAAAATACAACTAGTTGATTTCTTCCCTCCAACCTAATTAGCATGCTCCAGCTAGCTTCCATGTCCCACGTACCAGTGTCCCCACACTTCAAAATGGTGGTGGAGGTGCTTTAACTAAAGCTCATTCGACAAGCTTAGGATAAAGTGCCCCCACCGCCATTTTGAAGCATGGGGATGCTGATATATGAGACGCTTTCAGAGCTGCTCTAATTAAAGCATATGCCCCTAACCCTTGGGGCATGTGTAAAAATGCCCAACATGCCCATACTTGTCTCCAATCCCTAGATGTGACCAATAACCAATGAGGAAGACAAGGAAAACAAGTAATGCATTCTAAAGATGTATTAAGCATCTGAACCAGATTTTCAGTTGTAACCTGGCTGCTTTGTAGCCCTCAGGTGGCATAACAGGTCTGGATAAGTCACTATGTCATTAAAACATACCATCATGCCATGCCCACAGCAGTCCATGTAGAGGATTTTGTTTTGTTTTGTTTTTTTATCTAAGATTTGTCTTTTATCAGTCAGTGTCACCTAGAGTTTTACTTTATACTTCTATTTAATTGATGGATTAGGGGACATCTGGGACAAAAAACATTCCCCCTTGACTTGAGGAACATATCATTTTAATATGAAGAAAAAGCACATCAGGAATAGCATTACATTTTATATGCAAGACATTAATAAATAAATCCATTAGCAAGCCCACATGTCTCATCTATTGTACTGATTATTAAGTATTCCCAGGTGGATCTGTATTTATAAAGTTCAAAATAAAGTGAATTTAGATTATCAACAACTACATACACTTGAAGGACCATAAGACACATTTTTTCTCACAACAGCAGTTATGTTTTTAAAAAGTAAACATAAGATTAAATATTAAAATGAATATAACTGCCCCAGGTTAATAATGCTTTATAACAAAGTATAATGCAGTGAAATTGCTTTATTAATGGCCCTGTTTTATAGATCAATGCAGGGGCTTCAGCACTGTGATAAGCGTTATATGCATTTTTTGTTGAACTGAGTCCTTAAAGTAAATACATTATTTGCTAGTAAATTACAATGACCTTCCTATGAATGCCTGTAGATATATACCAAACTGTGCTAGTATCAGATTTGACATTCCTAGTCTTACTTTTGCTCTTTGGTCTTAGATAGAAATTATATGCATTATATTTGACAATAAATACTTTAGTATATATCTGCTTAGTACTGAAACCAAAGAACAAAGAGAAGGCAATAGATATGAAAAATATGAATAAACATCATTACACTATTAGCATTTAGCATAATTTTCAACTAAACACAAATATAAATCTTAAAGTATCATAGTAGTGGTATTCAGGGGCATACCCAGGGAGGGGTGGGGGTGTGGTCACATTCCCCTTTGATTCCTGCTCCATGCCCAGTGGCAGCATTTCTGTTTAGGTGGTATGGAGTTAGCTTGTAATACCTGGGCGTGTGTGGGCCGGGCTGAGAGTGCTGTTATGTGGGAGCAGTCAGATGCTAGAGGGAGAAGAGTGAGCTAGCAGGAAAGAGGCCTGGGCAGTGGGGGCCGCAGGCAGGTTGATTTAAAAGGGAAGCTGCAGCTGCTGGGACTTCTGGCTCTACACCTGGGCTGTGGTGATTGGGACCTCATGGGTCATGTCTGGCCAGTGGGGTTCAGTGGTGGGGAGAAGGAAGTGCAATATGTCATTGGGTCCTCTTTAAAAACCTATCCAAGCCAAGGCTGGCAAGGGGAAAGGGTTAAAATTTTTGGCCTCCAACATTTTTCCTGCCCTTGGTGCCTTTCAGTGCAGAGTCCTCATTAGGCATCCAAGGGCTTGGGTGCACACCCTCCACAAGAACATCCCATCCTCCTCTGTCTCCACTCCTCCTCCATGGGGCCACTGATGCTTCTGTAGTGGGGGAGCTGTTCCTGCTCTGCACCTTTAAATCTTGCCCTCCTCCTAGCAAAGGGCTCATTCAGCTTCCTCTGATATTTTATTCCCTTCCGCCCCCAACCCCCATTTTCCCACTTCATTGCTGATAAAACAGATATAGATATATATTTTCCTGAAGGGAAGTTGGGGATTAAGATCATACAACCTCTGTAGTTACAGATCTCACTCAGGTATGGAAATAGCTGTCAGTGAAGTGTTGTATACCCTGTCAAGACACTAAAGGAGAGTTACCTTTTATGAATCTGAATAAGAGATGTATATTTAATTCTATTGACTACATGACTAATGGAAAAATAGCTTTAATTATTTGCCCAGTTTGTTGTATTTTTATACAAAATATATAATATACAAATTGATATACATTCTAATAAAGTTGTATTTTTTTTGCTTTAAACTTAAACTGAAAAATATCACTCTAAGCCTCTAACATATTAATAAAGCTTCTAGTTTTCTTTTAACTGGAGAACAACTTACATTGTGTTATATGTAATGATGCACTATACCATCTGCACCACCCTTATCAAAATCCTAAATCCACCCATGGTGATATGTATGATTCAGTTCCCATTGGAATAAAATAGAAAGACTGTCATTGACCTTGGTGAGAAATGGAGAAAGCCAAAGGTGAAAATTCTAGGGAAGAGTGCATTGTATGAAGCCCTTTCTCTGCAACTTTTGTTTCATGTGAGATATAAGGATTTCTTATAAATTTTGGGGAGATATTATGTGCCCTGTGATGCTTATGTAATGAAGTCAATGGAATTTCAGAGGTGTAGCTGAGATCATTGAATTTCAAATGTCAGTCTGCTCCATATTCAGTATTTCTGTTGATTTCAGGGCTATTTGCTAATTTCAGTTGCGTGGATTTCCAAAAATCTTGACAATGTACCTCACAAGGGTGTAAGTAATCAGGAAGTGAGAAACAAAATACTTAAAAGTAAAAGAAGCTAGCTAAGAGTCTGAAAGGGCAGATATAAATTGGCAGTTTTCAAAATGGCAAGTATTGAAGTCAGTGAGACTACACATGGAGTTACATGTTTATATGCTTTTCTGGATCAGGACTTAAAAACAGCACTGTTTCATATATGTATTAATTATAATGTGTGCATGAGTGGTTAGGCACAAAATGTGTTATATTACTCAAGACTAAGAAACTTTAGAGGGATCCAGCAAATTCAAGGGAAAGGACAGCATGATGATGATTAACCAAAATGAACTATGACAAATGCAAAGTGATAGATGATCTGAAAGAATAATCTGAACTACTCACAAGCATTGTTGGGTTTTAAACCAACTGTAATCATTCAGAGAGAAGACCTATATACCAAGGTGCATGGTTCAATGAAAATAAAATACAAGAAAGAAATGTTTCATGCCAGAACCCCTCACAAGGGTTTCACCTGACTTTACCATTTGAAAAAATGGAGATTGTGAACAAAAGTCTTCAAAGCTCCACAGGCAGCCAGAATCTTAAGTTTTATTTTCTAGAGATATATATTAGAGAGTGTAAAGTGTCTTCCTCTTTCTTCCATGTTCTGTTTCTACCCCTTTACTTAGCATGCACCCACAAGATACTATCATTAGGGTCTAAAGTATCCTAGCTTCCTTTTGCACAGTAGCACTCCAATTAGAGAATTAACCAAGATGCAGAAGAACTAGGCTTAAGTATCTACTGTGGTGGAAGGAATGTAAACTTACATCTCATGCCTTCTAAGAGAATATCGTAACTATTGGTATTCCTAAACATGGTGGGGTAGGCTCTTTTATTCCCTGACATCCTAACCATTATGGCTAGGTAAGACATTAAAAAAGGCAGAGATGGAATCAATTTATGTTACACGGTTTTCTGTAAGTGGTGTAGTTTAGATTGGTTGCAAACAGAGAACACATTCACCCTTTGGTGAGAGGGCAATTCTTAGACTAAGTTCTGCCAATTTTAAACCAGTCTACACGGGACAAACTTTGTTCTGTTATGGGTATAGACTGGTTTCTGATCACTTATACCAGTAAAAGTATAATGTCTGTACCTGTCCTAGGTTAAAGTGTTTATATCTTACTCTTGTTCTCTGTCTTAATGACTGTTTAAGTATCTTATGTGAAATGGAACAATTCCTTACTAGGTATGACCTAGTAAGAGCCACCTCAGAATGTCTTCTGGCATGGGGAGTGGGGGGTGCTGAGAACTGGAGAAGGAGGGAGTCTAGGGTACAATGTTAGCCACTTAGGATGGCCATAAGTACCCATTTAAATCATGCAGATGGCACAAACTATTTGCCAAATCCTATTGGTTTCTATATTAAATAATCACTTAAACCAGTTTAAGTATCCTGATTAATTCAGGCTGCAACAGCATGGCTTGGTTGGCTGTTCTGCATTACAGCTTGTTATCTTTTTTCTTACTGAGGAAAACCAAGTGTATGTCTAGCATAGGGGTGGGCAGTTATTCTGGGCAGAGGGCCGCTTACTAAGTTTTGGTGAGCCATCGAGGGCCACATGACAGGCAGCCAGGGGCAGATAAATATTAATTTTCAAAAATTTTTAGGGGCCCTGTAGGGTACATTTTGCCCACCCCTGGTGTAGCAATTCATACTTCATTAAGGCTTATTGCTTTGTTATTTGCAATGGTAGTAGTCAAGCAACGTATGCTACATCTGTGTAGAGTCTGTGTAATGACTGCAGCAGCAAACACAGGGGCAGATCCAGCATTTGAGGAAGTGGGGGCACCTGCCACTGCAGCTATGCATTGCTGAACAGGGGTGAGGGAAGCCCAAGACTACAGAGAGCAGTTTGTCCTTTGCACTGGCCTCATTGACAGAGGCTGGTTCCTTTTTGTCCCTCTTCTTCCACCACATTTCCTCCACCAGCCCTGGGACTCCACCTACAAGCAGCTGCACAAGGTGTTGGGCTGGACTGGTCCACACTTCCACTTAAAGAAGCCTTTGGCTGGCATTAGGTATAAGCATTCCTGGAGCTTCTGAGCTGGGAACAGTGGCAGTGGGTACACCCTTCGAGGGGAGGTAAACTCTAGCAAACCCTGCTGGAAAAGGGGAGGGGGGAAGCGAGGTGCCTGAACTGGAGGGGAGGTGGTATAACCATCTTTGTGGAAACAGAAAAGTCTTTGATAGCTGCTTCTTCAAGCAATCAGACCACTGGAGCCTGGGGGTGTTTGTATGCCCCACCCCCCCCAACACACACACACACACCCTTCTCCCCATAGTGCCAGTTACATCTCCCATGCCCCTCTTTTTAGAATTTATAAATCTGCCCATGAGCAGATGTGATTAAGAAAAGAAAAACAATGCTCAGTCTGAAGGATTAGCTGATCACCATGCATCAGGAATGTGCATGTTTCCAAACACAACTGCTATATGTGGTTTAGATTGTACTTACATGAGAGTTAGGACACCTGAGTTCAAATCCCTGCTGCAGATCAGATGAGCAGCATTTTGTTGTGCCTGCTTCACTGAATTTAAAATTATTATAAAAAGTAGGAAGGCATGCGAGTGAGTGGACAAGGCCTGCTTGTTGGTTGCAGTCTCAGGCACAGAAGGCAGATTTACTGACAGGACCCAGCATGCTTTTGAAAATGTTACCCAGTATCTTATATTTAGTATGTCTTATCTTGGAAAACTTGTGTTGCTTTTGGTCTATATTTTTCTAAAATGGTATAGTAAAAATAAAGGAGTAAAAAGGTAGATTAAAAAGAATGGCGTATTTACAAAACTCATTTTTGTCACTACTTTTGTAATTTCAATATTCTCTATAATTAAAGTGAAGGAAACCTATACTATTGGTCTCAGTTTAACTGTGTGTCCAGTGTTTAGTGGAACCTACCAAATATAGGAATTAATAATAAGTTTATATTCAGCTTAAAATACATTATCCTGTGAATAGTTTATAAGAAATATGTAAGATGCTTTGGGTATTCTGGTAGTAACTTAAAAATAGTTCAGTTGTGTGTTGTAATTAAGTACATTTTAAGGCATTAACAATATTTTCTGAAAAATCAAGCCACTTTTAGAAAACTCACAGAATTACCAGTATTGCTTTTGATACTTGCTATGGGACTTTTTGCATACATGTGATATGAATGATTTAACTGATATGAGGAGAGAGAGTAAGATTTAGATGTCAGACCCCAACTCCATGCGGCGCCCAACAACTAGGGAGATGACAATCCAATTGCTCATGGATCCGGTTGCTCATTTGCCAGAGCAAGCAGAGAGCAAACACCAGCACACATTGCTTGCAACAGATTTATTTAGAACGGAGACAGCTTCAGAATAGCTCCCAAAAAAACCAACAAAGTGGGGAGCCACAGTGAACATTAGTTCTTTTTACATTTTACACACCTTGGTTCATACTCATTTCTATTTACTCCACCTTTGCCCCTCCTTTGTTCCACCCATATCTCCTCCTATCTCAAGCTCCTCCTCTGTTTACTTCATTAGCATGGGATTGCCTATGCATTTCATTCATTTACATGTCTCTCTGCTAAGAATGCATGCTCAAGACTTTGACCTCTGCTTCCTTTGGTCACTTGCTGGTTCTTTCTAGTTTCTTGCTGACTCCTTCTTCCTCTCCAAGGTTTTGCTTCTGCTTTATTTCCTAACGATAGCTGGTGGGCTGCATCTTGTTCTACTTATACAATGGGCTCTATACTTTTAACACTATCACATTGTTAGAAAACTGCTTGCTTAAGCATTTACAATGTTACTTTTAATATATCATTTTGCCTTGTGGTCAGCAGCTCTGCTGAAGTCACAGATTAAAGTCTTGTTTGAGCTGCAAATCCAGTGCTTCCCAAGATCCAAATACAGTCACCCTAACAGTAGATGTGAGTACAGGTCAAGTTTCACTTTAAATTGCTAATTAATCTTTATTATAATTATTTTGTGGAGAAGGTAACTTGCTTTGCAGGTGATAACTGATTTCAGTAATGTGTCAGCAGTTTGTACATGCGCTTATATATATGTAAATCCCACCATGGATTAAATACTGATAATTTGTTTATGTGCACATGCATTCAAGTGTGCACATGGATGTGTGTGTGCAACAAGAAAAAGAATGGTATCTTATTGGGTTAATATGTAATACTATCTTCATAATACAGCTTTTATATAAATTTGTTAACTTTTGATGAGCCATCAAATTATGTACGTTGTTCCGAAGGGAGTCGGTTTCTTTGTCTGTAGTCCTATTCTTGGTGTCCAGTTTTTTAAGTCTTGGCTTTCTGTCTTGTGTTTCATGGGATAAAAGAATGAAGATGTTTCTGTTAGGAAATTCACAATACTTTAGATTGTGCATCTGATTATTATGTGAGTTGAGCAGGAGGGGCTCTAGGACCCAGATCCTGTTCCACCTATTAGGCTTCTCTGTGGAATTAAGCACCTAAGCATGACTGCATTCCATCATATTTCAGTCCTGGAAATCCATCAGCTCATCTACTTTTTTACCATAGAGTCATCTTGGCCTTAATATTCAGTCACAAAAAAGCAGCAAGGGGCAAATAACCCTGACTGGCTTCTCCCAGATCTGAGGCCAGGGGGAGCTAGGGCCTGAAGCCAGCACCTGTGCTGTTCCAGGTAGTATAAAAACCTGCCCTGTCCTGGCCCCATCAATACAAAAAGCTGCCCTGTCAAGTAGATCATGGCTACTTGCTCTCAGGAGCTTCTGGGGGAGGAACCTCTGGGATGAAATTGGCCACACCCCTTCCTGTCCCAGGCTGGTTCTGCTGTGGATGGTTGCTGCAAACTTGGTCTCAGAAGCTTTTGGGGAGAAGATGGCCAGGCACCTTTTCTGCCTCTGGCTACTGTTAGCTGCTGGCTTGGTCTCAGAGCTTTTGAAGTAAGTTGGCCATACCCCTTCCTGCTTTGGGCTGCTGCTGCTGTTGCTGCCCCTGTGCTAGTGGGGGGGGGGGTCCTCTGCTGCATGCTGCTGCCCCACCTCCAGGGAGGGGCCCACTACACTACACTGCACTGCACCCCAGCTTCTGCACCTCTGTTTCAGCCTGCTGCTCAGCCCACCGCCAAGATGCGGTTGGGGGACAGCCTGGAGAGGGAGCCTGCACTGCCTGTGGGCCCCTCCCCCACCATCACTACTGGAGCCTAAAGGAACCTTGCCTACCCCAGCTGCCTTGTCAGGCAACCCCCACCTTCACCTCCACTTTCACCAGAAGCACACCCTGAGTGGCTGAACTGGATGGCTCCTACCATCACTGCTGCTGTTTCTGCTGCTTCCATTGTTTCTGCTACTGCCCCCTCTCAGGAGAGAGGAAGATTCCCTGCTGCACCACCTGACACCACACCTGCACTGGATTACTTCCTAACTGACTGACTGTTCCTACCCTCCCGCACAGCAACCTTACTGCATCTGATCCTGATTTGTCTTTCTGCCTACTGCTATGCTGCTGAGTGACTGGCTGGAGGCCTGAGGGGCTTCTGGACAGTTCTTCAACAAACAAAGTCCCTCCACTGCTCCAGCCATCTTTTACATCTGCCTCAGCAGCCTTCCCTGTGTGTTTTTTGCCCTTGTGTGGTAGATTCTGTGGTCCACTCCCCCTGATCTGGTGTTTGTTGTGTGGCTGAGTAAGCCAGCTCAAGTTTTCCCAGCTCCTGTGTGTGTGTTCCCCATCCCTCCTACATTCTCAAAGCATAGGCCTCCCGTTTTTTGTTTTTTTTTTTTCCTGTGGAGCTGTGGCTCAGTGAGCTTCATCCCCCTTCCTCCCTATCCCCCTTCTTCCCCACAACCCCAGCCTGCCCCTAACAAATTCACCAGCCCTGCAAGATATTTTGTTTTTCTTTATTGTCTTCCCTGCCCTCACATGAAACAATGGCAAGGCAAGAACCTTCTGTGGGGGAAGGTGGGACTCTGGTAGGGAGTCAACAGGGCCAGGGGGTCACCCATGGCCAGGCCCCCACAGGAGGGACCCATCTCCTGTCATCAGGGACCAAGGGCAAGGGCAGTAGGAAGGGCTCTTCTTCAGCCTCCTCCACAGCTGGGGCTGGGAAAGGCAAGGGCCCTGCCCCAAAGCCTAGACCACCAGTGCCTGAGGGGACCAGCTCCACTACACCAGCCAGCACACCCACTCAGCCTGTCCCTGGCCCTAGCCCCAGCCCCGGGGTGGGGGGGGACCGCAGTTATGCGTAGGCAGCTGTGGGGAGACCTAAAGCCTGGGGACGTGGACCCTCCACTGCTGGCCCTTCCAGCTTGGGCAGTGGGGCCCCCTTTCTGGTACTCACCCACAGGCATGGGGTGAAGTGCCAATTGCCCAAGTGGGAGAACCTGCACTTTGAGACCTGGTTCGAGTGGCAGGTCCTTGGTGCAGACTTTAATGTCACCTTAGATGTGCGAGACCAGTCAGGCAAGGAGCGGAATCATCTGCACAAAAGGCAGTGGAGAGGGGGCTCGTGGTGGAGGGCGAGTACATCCCCCCCTCAAGCCTTTAGAAGAGCTGGGGACCAGGGTGGTCCTCATCTCCATCCCTCCCTATATCCCCAATTGGGCCCTGATCCCCCAGCTCCAAAACCTAGGGAGACTTATCTCTCTGGTGGTGACCCTGTCACTGGGGTGCTGAGACCCTGACCTCTGCCACGTGCGCTCTTTCCACCACCAGGAAATGATCCAGCTGGCAGTGGGAGTATGGCTGGAGTCTGAGGGGTGCCTGGTAATTCCTTACCAGGGGGCCCTGGTGAGGATTTTCTATACACTGGGGGACCTGCAGTGCTTCCAGTGCCATGTCCCAAGGCACTTGCATCATGAGTCCCCCATGGGCCAGGCGGGGGAGGGCATCTGTGGGTCCCACTGGAAAGAGGAGTGCCCCTACCATGGGTACCCCACCCCCCTTAGGCCCCCCTGGCATCCCAGTCACAACTATGAGCCCACCTGTGAGCTCAAGAGACCCCACCCCCCAACCAAGTTTAGTGGAGGGTACCAGCAACCAGGGGGAGAGATGGAACAGGGACTTCTATTCTGTTCAGAACATGTATTCCCTTATGCTGTATCAACTATCACTTAGTCATACCCCTGTCATGGCTGCCCCACCCCCCCAATCCTCGCATTTTCTTGCTGGAGCCTGTCTACCTGAGGACCATCCCATGGCTGAGTGCATACAGGAAGGTCCAGGTACAGCTGGAGTCCTCTGATGTGGAGGACACTTCTCCCTCTCCCAAGACCACCACATGGGAGGAAGGAGTGGCCCAGCCTCCAGGGGCATCCTCAGCTGTGCCTGGAACCCCACCCCTGGGAAAGATCAAATGGGTGATCCCCATGGACCAGGTTTAGGTGCTGCTGGATAGTTCCAAACAGGAGCCCATGAGGGAAGCCCTTCATTCTGTACACCTTGGCCCTGGACCCCTTCCTCGTTCTCCTGCGGAAGTGGTGGCAGGGTTGATGCTCTGGGAGCCAGCGATTCAGCTGGTCCTGTCAGTGTATGCTGATGATGTACTCCTCATGGTTCAGGACTCAGGTTACCTGGTGCAGGTAGAGGCCTGCCAGGTATTGTACTTGGTGGCAGTGGGTGACGGGTGGCAGGTGGGCTCACTCCCAGCCATGTTCCATGGGATCTGCTGGAGCATGGGCTTGCATCTCTACCTAGGGGTCTACCTGTTCCCACAGCCCCTCCCCACCAGAGAACTGGCACCAGCTGGAGGCAAGGGTGGTGGAGCGGCTCCAGACATGGGCAGGGCTCCTGAGATGTCTCTCCATGCATGGGAGGGTGCTGATGCTGAACCAGCTGGTCCTGTCCATGCTCTGGCACCACTTACACACCCTGCCTGTGCCCCCTGAGGTCCTGGCAGGACTCCAGAGATGGGTGCTGGAGTTTTTTCTGGCTGGGACCTGCTCAGAGAGGGCATGGCTGGGGCACCCTAGTGGCTGAGTCTGTACTCCACCTTCATCCCATGAGCCATTGGGGACCTCAGCGGGTGGCTCCTTCATGGAGCCATCGCTACAGGTGTGTATATGGTGAGCTTCATGGACACCCTGGTCTCTTGCCCCTTCTGTAGGCAGAGGGAGACCCTGGTGCAGATGACCCTCAAGTGCTCCACACTGCAGCCCCTCCACCTCCACCTCCAGAGCCTCCTCTTGAGGTTCTGGTTGAATTTCACCTCCCACCTTTTTGTTTTTGGTCACGTCATCCATGGCCCCCCCATGTCCCGGGGCCGCCTGGTCAACCTCCTCCTGGCCTTGGCCAAGTGAGCCCTGTATTTGACCAGAAAGGAGGCTCTGGCAAGGAAGGTGCCCAGAGACTGTGAAGCCACTTTCTTCTCACTTGTCTGTGCACATCTCTGGGTGGAGCAACAGTGGGTGGCATCCACTGACTCCTTGAATGCCTTTGAGGACTGGTGGGTGTGGCCCAGGGGACTCTGCTCGGTGTCCCCCTCAGGCGCACTTATTTTCACATTTTGACCCTTAGACCCACATGACACTCCTATCCTGGTTTTTCATTAGTTGTCCCAAGTATTTTGTTGCATCGTCCATTCATTGGCCACATACATTAGGAGCTATTAGTTAGGCATGTGGCCCTCAGAACCCATGATAAATGGGTAATACAAATAGTCAGGAGGTTTTGGGGCCCAGCCAATTGGTACCTGGGATCACTAGCCCCTTGCATCAGCTAGACTGCTGAAGCACAGCAGCACTGGTGGCAGTGGGAGTGTGGTGGCAGTGGTAAGTGGGGAGCTTCCACAGATGCCACCGATGCTGTTGGCAGCAGGGTGAGGGGTGGCAAGCAGCAATCACGCACAGACACAGCCGGCAGTGACAGCGGTGGCCAGTGGTGATCACTGACTGCCTGCAGATGCTGTTGGGGGCCGGGGGGGGGGGGGGGGTGGCAAGCAATGACTGCCCACAGCCATGGCCGATAGTGTTGGTGGCACTTTTTCTGAGGGGGTGCACCACCATGCTCAGGGGGTGCATGTGCACCCGCATGCACCCCCTATGCATTGCCAATGGCCCCCTGCCCCCACAGGGCAGAGCCCGCCCCCCAGCACTTGGATTACCCTGCCTGCAGGGTTCTAGGCCCCCCCCAGGGGGTACAGCTCTCCCCACTGCCCCCCCCCCACTGGCCTGCAGTGCCCTGCTTAATCCCCTGCTCTTCTCCAGCCACTGGAGGCTGGAGAAGAACAGGAGAACAAGCAGGAGACTGGAGACAATAGGGCCTCATTTCCCTCCACCCCCAGCCCTGTTGGTTCCCCCAGCTCCCCGTTGGTTCCCCTGCTCCCCATTCATTTCCCCCCCATCCCCTGTTCATTCCCCCTGCCCCCAGCTTGTTCCCCACATCACTT
>NW_005842146.1:958186-958956 GCF_000455745.1 Alligator sinensis
TTCTCCCAGCTGCTCTCCCAGCCCCCACCATACTCACTGGCAGTAACAGAGAATGAGCCAGGAGGCTGGAGTGAGCAGGGAAAGTCTCCAGATTATCTCCAGGGGCTTGTCTCCAGGCTCCTGCTCTCTCCAACCCCCTCCTCATTCACCTGCTTGTCTCCAGCCTTGGGAGGCTTCTTTCCCCTTCTTCTAGAAGTTCTAAATTTCAATATATAGATTTTATTTAAGCATAACATTTGTTCTTAGCTTTCCAGAAAGTGTGTGTGTGGGGGGGTGTCTTCCCCTTGTTTCTATTCCAGATAGAGTCCACTTGGTGAAGGACCTGGGGTTCCCTTCCTTGTGGGAAATAATCATTTTTTCTCCTGATGTAGTGGCAGCTCTTTTCTACTAACCACGGTGTGAACAGCCACTTAGAATGACAAAAATTCTAAGAAGAAGAGTGGTTGCTCCTCAAGGGAGCGATCCTCAATGCACAAACTAAGTCTATTCCATCTCGGAGGAAAGGCAGCAAGAGGGCACAGCAGCCCCCCTGGCTCTCCAGGGACCTAGCAGACCTCCTGAGGCTAAAAAGAAAGGCCTACAAAGGATGGAGGATGGGAGTCACCTCCAAGGAGGATTATTCTGCACTGGTCCGGTCCTGTAGGGAGCAGACCAGGAAAGCCAAGGCTGCAACTGAACTTCAACTAGCTTTGAGCATCAAGGACAATAAAAAGTCCTTTTTCAGATATGTGGGGAGCCGGAGGAAAAGCAGGGGCAACATTGGACCCCTG
>NW_005842146.1:958969-960966 GCF_000455745.1 Alligator sinensis
AACCAGATGGGGCAACTGACAACTGGACGCCCAGGAAAAGGCCAACCTATTAAATAGGTACTTTGTGTCAGTCTTTCATCAGTCCCATGGGACGCCCATGCCCGCTACGGGACAGGGAAGTCCAGGTGAAGGTGATCCCCTGCCCTCCATTAATGCTGACTTCGTGAAGGAACATCTTGAGAAGCTGGATACCTTCAAGTCAGCCGGCCCTGACAATCTTCACCCCAGGGTACTCAAGGAGCTGGCGAGCATCATAGCCCAGCCTCTAGCACGGATCTTTGAAAACTCTTGGCGCTCTGGTGTAGGGCCCGAAGACTGGAAGAAGGCCAATGTGGTGCCTATCTTCAAGAAAGGGAGGAAAGTGGATCCGGCTAACTATAGGCCCATCAGCCTGACTTCTATCCCGGGGAAGATCTTAGAAAAGTTTATTAAAGAGGCCATCCTTAATGGACTGGCCGACGCCAACATCTTAAGGGATAGCCAGCACGGGTTTGTTGCGGGTAGGTCTTGCTTGACCAATCTCATTTCCTTCTACGACCAGGTGACCTATCACCTGGACAAGGGAGAAGAGATTGATGTCATATATCTTGACTTCAAAAAAGCCTTCGATCTGGTGTCCCATGATCGCCTCTTGGAGAAACTGGCCAATTGTCGCCTTGGGTCCTCCACGAACCACTGGCTGGAAAATTGGCTCCGGGGTCGGACCCAGAGGGTAGTAATCGATGGAAGTCACTCATCGTGGTGTCCTGTGACCAGTGGGGTCCCCCAAGGCTCTGTCCTTGGACCCATACTGTTCAACATCTTCATTAATGATGTGGACACTGGAGTCAGAAGCGATCAGAACTGGCCAAGTTCGCCGATGACACCAAACTTTGGGGCAAAGCATCCACACCAGAAGACAGGCAGGTTATCCAGGCTGACCTGGACAGGCTCAGCAAGTGGGCGGACGAGAATCTGATGGTGTTCAACGCCGATAAATGCAAGGTTCTCCACCTTGGGAAAAAAAACCCGCAGCATCCTTATAGGCTCGGCAGTGCTATGTTGGCTAGCACTATGGAAGAAAGAGACTTGGGGGTCATCATTGACCACAAGATGAACATGAGCCTGCAATGCGATGCGGCGGCTAGTAAAGCGACCAAAACGCTGGCTTGCATCCATAGATGCTTCTCAAGCAAATCCCGGGACGTCATTCTCCCCCTGTACTCGGCCTTAGTGAGGCCGCAGCTGGAGTACTGTGTCCAGTTTTGGGCTCCACAATTCAAAAAGGATGTGGAGAAGCTTGAGAGAGTCCAGAGAAGAGCCACGCGCATGATCAGAGGTCAGGGAAGCAGACCCTACGATGACAGGCTGAGAGCCCTGGGGCTCTTTAGCCTGAAAAAGCGCAGGCTCAGGGGTGATCTGATGGCCACCTACAAGTTTATCAGGGGTGACCACCAGCATCTGGGGGAACGTTTGTTCACCAGAGCGCCCCAAGGGATGACGAGGTCGAATGGTCACAAACTACTTCAAGACCGTTTCAGGCTGGACATAAGGAAGAACTTCTTTACTGTCCGAGCCCCCAAGGTCTGGAACAGCCTGCCACCGGAGGTGGTTCAAGCGCCTTCATTGAACACCTTCAAGATGAAACTGGATGCTTATCTTGCTGGGATCCTATGACCCCAGCTGACTTCCTGCCCTTTGGGCGGGGGGCTGGACTCGATGATCTTCCAAGGTCCCTTCCAACCCTAATGTCTATGAAATCTATGAATTCTAGGGAGGTGTAATGTTCCTTCACATAGAGAGCGACTCCTCCGCCCTTCTTTCCAACATGATCCTTCCTATACAAGGTGTAACCCCCTATGCCTGTGGTTCAGTAATAGATGGAGTCCCACCAAGTCTTCATAGTCTCTATGAGGTTGGTTAGCAGGAGGGGCAGTTCCTCCTTGTTTCCCATCCTTCTGACATTAGTGTACAGGCAATTAAGCCTGCCATTGGAAGCCCTAGGCAGCACTATTGTG
>NW_005842146.1:961131-963945 GCF_000455745.1 Alligator sinensis
CACTATGCAAGAAAGAGACTTGGGGGTCATCATTGACCACAAGATGAACATGAGCCTGCAATGCAATGCTGCAGCTAGTAAAGCGACCAAAACGCTGGCTTGCATCCGTAGATGCTTCTCAAGCAAAGCCCGGGACATCATTCTCCCCTTGGACTTGGCCTTAGCGAGGCCGCAGCTGGAGTACTGGTCCAGTTCTGGGCCCCACAATTCAAAAAGGATGTGGATTAGCTTGAGAGAGTCCAGAGAAGAGCCACGCGCATGATCAGAGGTCAGGGAAGCAGACCCTACAATGACAGGCTGAGAGCCATGGGGCTCTTTAGCCTGGAAAAGCGCAGGCTCAGGGGTGATCTGATGGCCACCTATAAGTTTATCAGGGGTGACCACCAGTATCTGGGGGAACGTTTGTTCAGCAGAGCGCCCCAAGGGATGACGACTAGGTCGAACGGTCATAAACTACTACAAGACCGTTTCAGGCTGGACATAAGGAAGAATTTCTTTACTGTCCGAGCCCCCAAGGTCTGGAACAGCCTGCCACCGGAGGTGGTTCAAGCGCCTACATTGAACACCTTCAATAGCAAACTGGATGCTTATCTTGCTGGGATCCTATGACCCCAGCTGACTTCCTGCCCTTTGGGCAGGGGGCTGGACTCAGTGATCTTCCGAGGTCCCTTCCAGCCCTAATGTCTATGAAATCTATGAAAAATACCACTCTGTAAGCCATGCAGTGGGAATGATTGTTTTACTGAGTGACTGCTGAACACACACCATCTGGTATGTTGCTTCATGATCTCAGATGCATAGTACATACTAATTAACTATTGCTAGATGAGTGTAAATTTATGTATAGGAAATAAGTTCTTACAGTTAGTTGTTGAGGATAATTTTGGTATATACATATTCCTGTAAGACTAGAGAGAAGAAAGGTGGGGAGAATTTGGATATATTTGAACCTTACATGTGTGGCAGAGATGAGGGTGGGTGTCAGAAATGTAGCCTTATTTCTCTTATTTGCCTATGAAAATTTATGAAGGGCAGTATAACCTTACTGGATCTAGGACTCAGAAAATTCTGATGTTGTTTCCTAATTTTCCTGTTTATGGCTCCTGCTTCCAATATCAAAGGGGTAATTAAAATGGAGATTCTTCCATTTATTAAACCAGAAAAAATGAAGGAAGTGATTATGTTAATGTTTATATTTCATAAAATTAATGTAACTGCTAAAATTAATCCCAGCCTGGGATTCACTGCTTTAGAATTTCTCACTTTTAAAATAAAAGATTTACCAACAGCACAACATGAAATAACATCTTGCAGAAGCATTTCAGTAGTGCTTCCATGATGTCCAGCAGCCTTCTATTCTGTTCAGAACATGTAATCCCTTATGCTGTATAAACTATCACTTAAAGCTGTTCTCACTTCAGGTGAATTAGTTTGGGGATCAACCTGAATTAGTTTGGGGATCAAGTAACCCACCAGTCTGACTCCTTGTAGTAAATATTCTGGTAGTCCCAATTCTCTATGCTCTCTTTACCCATTTGCAAAAAGCGATAAAAAATATTTGATTTTAAAGAACCTGTCTAGTGATGGTAATAATAATTATCCTACAAAAGGGACCTGTATTCTATGCCTATTTTATGTATTTATTGATTATAAATTCCAGTATGAATAGAACATACCATGTACATTGAGTCAACAGCATAGTTTTTTATATCCCGATACCTTCTTTAAAATTTTTCAGAACCATGCATAGTAAAATAATCCAGCAGCTGGGATATCTGACTGCGAAGGCTTATTCAAGCTAGACTCTCTTTTATCATCATCTGTACAAACAAGCTGTAGGAGCCATATATAATGCCAGTAGCTGATGTTTTCATTCATGTAGGATATTTAAAATAAGAATAGCTAACATTCTGCCACTCCCTCTGTGCAGACATCAATAAAAGTAAATCTTCAAATCCCTCATTTTGGTATAATTAAAAAAAAAAACTTGAAAAAATTACTTGCAGCTTTCCACTAGTATATAACACTTTTCCCACAGTGGAAAGAAATCTCTGCATTTCTTAAAGAAAAGCTATATTACATGCTCACAATATTGATGGGTGCTTGTAGGCAACTACACATTGCCAATGAAAAACGTTGTTTATGCAATATGTATGACCTGGTTTGGAAAAGAGAATTTTTTATAAGCTGTTCTGCATAGACTTAAAAAGGCGTTATGGCTTGATCTTTCTTTATAACTGAATATTCCTAGTTCCTCAGAGGCCAGACTACAGTGTTTGATCTCCCCTAGAATTTTTTTTAAGTAAGCAGATGATAGCTTTGTAGAAATCTTCATTTAGTTTGCAAGATTTAAAGAAGAATAGAATGTGTGATTTGCAGGCAAACAATATAGCCAGATTGCATGCATATATATATATATATGAAAGCTGTGTGTGTGTATGTGTGTGCATTTGTTTCTAAAAAAAACCCCATATATGTTTATGAACATGATAAATACTGAAATTATTACATAATTTTGTACATTTCAGTCTCAAATTCTTTCATATGTATTATAATATATTTGCCTACACCATACCCACATTTTATAGGTGAAAGTAAATATATAGCATCATAAAATCTAACATGATATACATGGGCATGTGATGTACAATGGAAGGAATAGTGTTCTGTATTATCTGAATGGTGCTTCCATCCCAAACTCATGTTGAGGCACTCTTATACTTTATTTCTTTACTAACTAATTGTCCATCAAGAATGATGGATTTCAGGGAGTGTTTTTATGGCTCACCCCCCCATTCTCCCTCCCACCCTTCA
>NW_005842146.1:964009-966626 GCF_000455745.1 Alligator sinensis
GCGTCCCCTCCCCCCCCCCGCCTCTGTCTCACAGCAGGGCTTCTCCCCCCCCTCCCTCCCTCCCCTCTGCCTCCCCCTCCCTGCCAGTTGTGGTCAGAGTTGGGTGGCGGATGGGTACCATGATCGTGACCCCCCCCCCTTGCTTCTCTCCCTTCCTACCTTCCCTGCTGCCCAACCCAGACAACAGATGCCAACAGCCCAGACAACAGGCCATGACTCCTTGCTTCACCTCCCACTGCCCCACACTCACTTGGGCCCATGCAGCCTCCCTTCCTTCTTGTTGGTGGTTGTTGGGGCCCCCTTCCCACTCCCCTCCCTCCCTCCTTGCCACACAACACTGACGACAGCTTCCCCTGTGACCCCCGCTTTGCCTCCCCTCTCCTGCTCCCCTCCCTCTGTCCCTGCCGACCACCTCTCCCTTGGGCAGCCAGGGCATGTTCACCACCACCATGAACTTCCCTAGCAGAGGCTCAAACTTGGGCCTGTGCAGCCTGGGCCCATACAGCCAATCACTGCCCACTCTCTCAGTGGTGCATGCACAGTTAGCCAAAAGTGTTATGGACAGACAGACACGTAGACAGACAGACAGATTAAGCCCTTTGTTATATTAGAATACTCTGTATATTAAGTAATTTGAATTAAGATATTTGCATAATCTAACAGAGATAATAAAAACTTCAGTGCTCAGTGGATTTAATATCCTGAAGCTAGTCATCATTTCATGGGAGTACTGCAACCAAACTAAGATTGTCCTGGATGCTTGGTTTCTAGGTTTTTCATCAAGAAGCATGTCATTTTATATCCCTTTCAAAGATATGACATCTAGGATTGGCACAACCAAGGCACATAGCTGAAATTTTTTGCTACGGGTTTTGGAAAATCTTTCCCTTGACTTCACTGTCTGTGTCCACCTTCCATGTTCACCCTCTGGTACATGGCAAATTACCCTGGGTAGGGGAGGCTGGGGCCAGCACTGGGTTCTTAGAAATTTTCCATTTTTTCCTGGTGCTCTTGTTCTTTATTGTATTTAAATGGAAAAGTAAACAAAGTGTTCTGGCAATTTGAGTTCAGGAAAACCACAGCTTTTACAGATGCAAGCAGCACTTCAAAAGCTTTGAGCTTCCTCTCACAGATCATAACCAGTTTCCTTACTATAGAGGCAGGAATCCTTTGATTAGTGTAACATGTTTCTTGATGCAGTACTCTGTTCTTTAAACCTGCTTTTTTCCTATTGTACTTGATGAATAATGTGAATATTTTTATACTAAGGGTTTTTGCCTATTAAATGAAATGAGGCAGATGGAAGTTAAAATACCCTACTTTCCTTTCTTCAAGGAAAGGATTATTATTTGATTACTTATTATCCAATGTTATGCCTGTGGTTATAGCATACTGTTGTGCAGAACTGTTCCTTTTTTTTTCATTTGAAAAATGTTATGATGATTTTCTGGATTTTATCTAAATGTGTTAATGTAATGAGTTTCCAGTTTTTCTAGTTCTCATAAAAAATTTTAAAGTTGCAGTCCACCCACAAGAAACAGGTTTTTTTTGACCAAAAATGAACACATTTTGTTTTTAGGATTGCTTTTATCTTTTTGTTTGTTTTAATGGCATTTTGAACAGTAAAAAAAAAGTTGTTCAGTTCTACTATTTACTTTGATAGAAGCTGATGATGTATGTCTAAACATTTGGGCTTTTTATTATAAAACTAAATATATTTTGTTGCTTAACTACTGAAACATAGGTTTCAATGTATTGGCTCTTACATTATGGTTTTAATTTCCTCTTATTCTATACCTTGTATAATCATTTACCCCACTGCAGAATGAGTATTATTTATACCCCAATCAAAATAGCTAATTTTAACCCAGCTTGCACTATTTTACCCAACTATAGAAGATGGAAATAATAAAGAATTAGGTCCTATATCTTTTATGTGAAAAATGCACTAAAACTTTTTGAAATAATCCCTCAGCAGTATGGTAGAAACTTGCATACAAGCATTACATTTAGATTATCTTAAATGAGTTTAGTGTTCACAGGTCTTAAGTCACCCTAAAAGAGGTGTACCTGATGTAAAGCTAATTCTTGTCAAATGAGAACTAAGTATCAGCATGGGTTAACTCAATGTGACATACGTTAACCCAGCCTAATGAATGCTTGCATGGGTGTCCAGCACTGCCCCAGGACTGGGAAGGCCCAACCACACTCCATAGCCATAGGGCTATGCTGTTTTTATTCTCTCCCCCACCCTCAGCCCTAACCAAGCTATTTTTGTCACCCCTGCCCAATCAGCACAGCCCAAGACAGGGCAGCCACTGCATTCTGCCCACAGACTCACCAGCCCCTCTCAAAGTGAGCTACCTAACCTAAGCTGAGTCTTCTGAATGCTTATTCATACCTTTATCCAGCATCTCTATGCTTAATTTTGTTTCAGCATACGTTTCCTAAAGTAATTAGCAAATTGCAATTAGGTTACAGCTATCACATATGTCTTTATCTAAGAGATCATGTCTTTAAAGAAGGTAAATCAGCACTTGTTTCCCTACCAGTCTTCAGTGCTTGGGGTAGGCCTTTCCAGAAAGTAGGTAGAAGAGTAATTTCTACTGAAAATCAG
>NW_005842146.1:966657-1002851 GCF_000455745.1 Alligator sinensis
CAGGAATTGTTCTCCCTGTTCTTTTGAAAAATCCGTTCCTGGATCTTTCATACAGCTGACTTGTATTTTTGTCTGTTTTAAAAGAAACTTGTAATATACACAGCTGCAAAAGTTTTTTTGTGTTCATTTCCTTTTCTGTTGTGTCCTAGACCTAATAAGATCCATTTTTAAGTTATTTTGAAGTGTTTTTGGACATAGATATTCTCTTTCCTTCATTTGTATAGTATTCATCCAGCACAATAGAAACCTACTCTATTTGAAGCCCTATACCTTGGTAATAAATATGGGAATATGGTAATAATACTGCCATAATACTAGTAAAATTGATGATGATGATGATGTTTTCATTTGGATCCATTTTTGACTTTGTGTGTGTCTCTGTTCTTCTTTTACATGCTTCCTTGATATAGCAGACCATTTAGGAATTGAATTCATGGGTAAGAATTCACTTTTCTGTCCTTAATTTCATAATATTGATTTCTTTGGGACTAGCCCTTTGACTGCAATGGCCTTTGCTTTAGGCCCTGAATATTTCCATGTGTAATGTTAGCTAGATTTATTTGTTACATTTTGGATTATTTTAGGATCTTAGTTTAATGCACATGGTATGGAAAATAACACATTAAATCATGGCACCTGAGAAAATATTTTGTACAAGACTTAAGACATTGGAAAAGGTTCAATAATAACATGTCTGTCTTGATGCAAAATTACTGTAAATGTTTAAAAAGCTTTAATACTTGAATTTCCATATAGTATGAAGTTTTGTAACATGTTAAAATAAGTCGTATTAAAACAGGCCAATACACTAGTACTTAGCAGACACCTGAGAGAGATTTGAAAAGAAATGACAAGCAAACTGACTTAAATTTAGCATAAAGTATTTTATTTTAAGGTAGGAACAGACATTGAATCACAGGGATTGCTTCTTACTAGTTTAAAAACTGAAAAAAAGTATATCTTTATGGCTCAGATGATTAACCTGTAATAGTTTCGCTAGCCTGTGGGAGTGCTGAGCTTCACAGGTCAAAACCTCACTTGACAACTGGTGTTCAGTAAAGAATATAGATTTTTTCTTGGGAATCCAAAGCTAATCCTTAGCAGAGATAGTGAACAAATTCCTTGCTTTCATAAAACCAGAAGTAAGGTTGAAAATGTCTGAAAAGCAGAGTTAACAGATACTCAGCTAATTCCTAAATAACATTGTCTCAGCTAATCTGTCCCTTCCTCTATTGTATTGCTTAGAACATCCAACTATTAACTCAGTTAAATTTGCTTACATGGATATATTAACATATTAAGAGTTAATATGTTAACTTTTAATATGAAAATATTTACAGTAACATGAAGACAAATATTGTTTTGATATAATCATCAGGGACCTCAACTAAAAATAAAAAGACTGAAGAGGAGCAACTCAAGATTTGAAATGGTATGTTTAGACGATCTTACAGGGAGAGAACATGACTGCTGACTTTTGCTATGGAATTGTTTTTTTATTCTCCTGTGATTCAAGGCACAACCCTATTATTTACAAGTAAAAATCCCTTAAGTAGTACAGCTTTTTAAAGGGGTGCATTTATTTGTGTGCTAACATCTTCACCTCTAGATGATAAAGTCAGTATTGCTAAATTAATAAGAGGTGAGCTGTCCTACACATGGGAGTAGTGATGTTTTTCACCCAGACCAGGGAAGCAGGGAATGCAGTGTTTTCAAGTCGTCTCAAATTTTTCAAGTCTTTTAGATACCATAACTATTTTAGAATAAGACCCAGCTGAATACAGTGTAGTGTTTGAACAGATCAGGGACATAGAACCTTATAAGAAAATAAGCATTGAGAATGTTAAATGAAACTTAAGGCTCAAGGTCTGTCTGAGCACATGCACAGCTCGCTCATGGCAGTTGATAGGGAGCTGTTGCTGACTTCTAGCTTTGCCCCAGTGTAAATTAAGCTGGGGGGAAATGTAACTTTGGAGGACTTTGTCAGCAGAGAATCAGGGAACACAAGTCTTCTTCCATACTACCTACTTGCTTATCTTGCCGCCTCCTCCCCATTTGCCTAATCTATTCTTAGTTCCCTTCTCTCACCTTAAAATATAATTCCTATCCTGTCTCTTAAGTTGATTGGTATAGTTTATGGGTGTAGTGGAAACAGATGATGAACCTGAGATAGGAACTGGAGAGCTACCTTTGCAAAAGGCTAATTCCAGAAGAGCTCTCTAACAGGTGCAGATAATTCTGGAAGATAATTTCTTAGTGGATAAGAAAGAAGGATAAGAAAGAACTTGATTTTGGTTGGGTTTTCTGGGCACTACTACATACACATACACAAATACTGTATCATATATATCATAATCATCTCTCTGAAGATTTCAAGGTACTTTACAGATGTTTATAAATTCAGTGTCCTAGCATTTCTGGCAGGTAAGTAATCCAGTAAACAAAGATTAACAGGATTAAGAACAAACTTGTTTCTGTGAGGAGAAGATATTGAAGACAGAACCAGGTATCCTTAATAAAACCCTGTTTATCTACAAAGACCTGGATCCCTGAGCACTGAAGAAACAAAACAGCAAGAGCATGTGCTTGTAGCTTCACAAATAGGAGTAGCCCAAATTTGTGCTGCTCCACAGACAGCATGGAGGTCTGGCCAGTAGCCAGAGCATTGGTCTGGACAACTCAGCCTCTGCTGAGGCAAGCTTATATTGCCTGTATTGTGTCACTTTTTGTTATGGTGGGGTTTTTGCTACCGGTATTTCCTGATAGCAAAGTTTGCCACTGCATTGCAAATTTGCAGCGCATTCTGTGTTTTCATGTTCCCCCCATGCAGTTTGTGGTGCCACAAACCTAACACCCCTAAACATGGAGACCTGCCCTTTGGCTACAGCTCCAAAACTTTTTCAGTCAGGACATGGTGCTAAAGCTCGCTCTCTCTCCTAGCATTTTCTTATAGTCAAAAACCAGTTCGGCTGTGTCTACATCCTTGTCTTTCCTCTCACTTTTTCTGATACTCTTACTGTTTTCTTTCACAGACACAAACCCTTCACAAAACAGTAACAAGCAACACTCCTATATCTATTTCAGTTCTTCATACCCCCTTCTTGGAAGAAGTGATATGCCTATTTGAGAGGCTGCTCTTGTGTTAATTACCTGTTTACAAAAAGGAATGTACTGGTTTCTAAGCACAATTTCAAAAGTGAAAGTCTGTGCTTATACTGCCATTGTGACAAAATGCACATTTCAAATATGAAAGTGAAACAAAGATTCTCACTAAGGAACAAAAGGAAAACTGACTTCAGACTCCTCAGCTCTTTTTATATCATAGCCATGCATAATGGGATATGCATGTAAAATATGAAAGCTCTCTCCACTGGACTACAGATGAAGCCCTAGTTGTGCAAGAAAGGACAAACCAATGTCAGCCGCTGAAGTACAACAAAAGTTATGAGAGATAAACTAGGTGATTCAAAGACCCTGAGGTGGAATTGATCTAAGTTACTCAGTTTTCTGTAAGTGGTGTAGTTAGATTGGTAATGAACAGAGCACACATTCACCCTCTGGTGGAGGGGTGACACATCTTAGACCAGGTTCTGCCATTTTTAAACCAGACTATGTGTACTGGACTTCTGTTATGGGTAAACCAGTTTCAGGTCACTTACACTTCTGATCAATTATACTTAAAATTATAATGGCTGTTTCTGGTCTACTAGAAAAAAAAAACACCCAAGCATAAAACAAGCATTGCAAATGTACAGGCTTGTTTTGTTGTGTGTGGCACTAAATTATGTCCTTCCCCGCAGAAGATGTCCATAGGCCTAATTTGCATCACATACTTGTATAAATTAGGATTCCAATAAAGGCAATGGAATTAAATCATTGTAAAAGCAGCAAGAATTTGGACTCAGTCTCTTAAATATTCAGCCTTCACGTCTCCTAAGTTACTGGAATAAACTGAAAAGAGCAACAACAAGGCATAAGACACAGTTAAACTTATTTCTGAGTATTATTCATTTCAGAAAAAGCTGATTCATTCTCTGTAAAATTATTTTACTAGCAAATGTTGTAACAGCCAGCCAGGTCTTTTGTTAATATGACCAGTGTGAGCATGTAGGTGAGACTCAGGGGATGCATGATGTGGTTACTTGAATCTCTGACCTTGAATTTTATCATCCACTGCAACAGACACGTTTTGATTTTGCCAAGCCAAAACAGCTTGAATCTTTTTGCTGCTTTGCTAAACTAAATAAAAGGCAACATTCACTGATTTCTTAACAGCTCAGAGTGTATATAGCTTGTTTACTGGGCTTCGTATGTGCAACAATATCTTTAAGTAGCAAAAAAACAAATGAAAAGAAATATGTGATAACTGAGAAGGCCTTCATGATCATTGAGTATCATCAGCCACATTCTCAGCTGGTGCAATTTATATGATTCTGTTGTCTTCAACAGAGCTGTGTTTACTTGCAGCAGCTGTGAATGTATGTAGCTGCATGTATTCTAATAAGAGTAAAATACAGACTTCCCTGAATTCCATTATCAGTAATAAGCTTATGTATCCTATTTTGACAGTAATGCTCTTTAGAGCATGGACAATTTTTGCATGTCTGTGCAGTTGTTGGAGTCCTGATCCCTGATCCCAATGATTGCCAGGGGTAAATAAAGTATAAATAAATACTTAACAATTTTCCTCCTAAATTTAAGTGCAACTATTAATACTATTTAATCATGCAATTTTATTTTCTTAATAAGTTCCTAAAAACAACAAGATCAGAATAGAACTTCACAGAACAATTGGATGGTTTCCAGAGAGGAGAGAAATGCAGCTTTTAACTGAAAAATCAAACCATGCATATGTTTAATACCAGTGTGTGTATCTATATGTCCAATTAGCATGTAGCAATAAACTATGGTGCAGTTTGTGCGGGAGTTAGCTGCTCCCAGGTGCAGCATCTTCACGTGCACCCAGGACTGCAGCTATTTTAGCTGTAGTGGAGCAGCCCTGGGCTAGCAGAGGATTTAGGGGGTCAGCCATGGGGTGACAGCACCGGGCAGTTGAGTGGCTGGGTCATGAAGCTGCTAAAGTGTGGGGCTAGCCAGCAGACAGTCCCTGCACTGTAGCACTGTTTGCCCCACCCAGCCCCAGTTACTGTCTACACATGTATTTCAGGGGGCTAAATTACTCTGCCATAGAATAGTACTTGTCCCAGACAGTACTTTCCTACAGCGGATTTAATTAATTTACCAAGCCCTAATATGAGCACACATGTACATGGTGATGCTTTGTGGTGGAGCTAAGTAATCAGCTCCACAGTAAAGTGTATATGTAGATGCACCTGATGTCACCAAAAGTAATAATTAATTTCTGCTGTTTCCTTACTGCCTACCAACCTAGTATTCAGTAGCTTTGCTTATTAGCTCTTTTCTAGAACTAGGCTGTCAACACTTTGATGTAAAGACCATTTATTTTATTTGCTTTATGACTACTTTTATAAGTACTACAAAGTAATACTGGAACTCAATGGCATAAAATGCCTTTGGAATTAGCACTTTCTAGAAGACAGTCCTTCACACTGAGAAGAATGATCACCTAGAATCTCTACAGATTAGAATATTGGGGATCCAGTGGAAGCAGGAAGTCCTCAAAACATGGGAATACTGAGGAGGCAGAGTATCTGGGGTAAGAAACACAAAAAGATTAGCATCTGTGGGTTAGATACATTTACTGAGGGCCTTGTTACACTTTAATTTTAGGTGGCTCCTGGAGCTCTTAACCCATGGACTGTCTACACATTAACACCTGAAACTAATTTTAAGCACATATTAGGCAGCTTAAAGTTATGCCACTCCAGGGCAGGTTTATCTTTGATCTGTGTTATCCAGCTCATGTTCCATTAATGTAGGGGTGGGCAAAATATGGCCCACAGACTGGATTCGGCCCACCAGGTCATTCTATTTGACCTGTAGGGCCCCTAAAAAAATTAGTAAATGAATATTTATTTGCTCCTGGCTGCCTGCCAAAGCTGACAGTAGACAGGGGCAGTAGGACCCAGGGGGAGCGCTCAGCAGAACTGAGCAGCCCAGCCCCACTCCACCCCTAGCCACTTCAGTCTCTTCCTGCTCCCGCCCTGCTCTGGCACCATGTGGATCCCAGCTGCATTATTGCATCATTGGACTGGGGAACACACAGCCACACCGGTAAGTGTGTGTGTGTGTGGGGGGGGGGTTGTGCAGGGAAGGGAAGTGTGTGTGTGTGCAGGCAGGGTCAATGTGTGTAGGCAGGAGCTCTGTGGGTGTGTTCATAGTGTGAGTCCCACATGCACACCCCACCATACACATGCGACCACATACCCCCTTGCACTTCCATATATGCAGACCCCCACACCCACACCTCCTCACACACCCCAGCCAACCCTGCTCCCCATACATCCATCCACAGACCCCATACCCACCCACACCCCACATACCCACAACCCACAGCCCCCACACAAACCTATATGCACCCCCACAATATACAAGTGTAAGACTTCATTTTAAGCTATTGTGCAATCACCTCTGTGTATACTATACAAACGCATGTAAATCGGGACAAAAATATTTTTTGAAATCAAATTAATGAATGCTGTAGATGTTTGTTTTTTAGAATATAATTTGTTTTATCCTGGTTCTAAAATGGCAGAACCCTTTGCTGAAAGGAGTACTTCCAGGGGTAACGGGAGGGGGACTTCTGGTGGCAAAGGTCAGGGGTTAGGGAACGATCACAAGATGGTGACTTCCAGTCACAAGATGGTGACCGGGGGAAAACCTGTCCAGGGGTGGGGCTACCCACATGGCCCTCAACAGCCTGCCAAAACTCAGTAAGCAGCCCTCTGCCTGAAATAATTGCCCACTCCTGCATTAATGTGTGTCCACTCCCCACAGATGAGCAACCCAAATTTCATTCTTCCAGCATCCCAGGTTGCATCATTCCCTTTACCCTCTCATGTTGTATGTGAACAAATTTTTCACCCCCTGAAATCTACTGTCTGGAGGGCAATTCTGGCTCCAAGCCAACTCCTCCCTCCTACCCATGGGGGTGTAACTTTTCCACCCCCAATGTTACAACCCCATGCAAATAGCCTGCAGAGTACATACCAGCTAGCCAGGTAGGAAGGCATGTAAAGATCCAGGAATGGAGTCTGGGGGGTAGAGGGAAGAAGCAAGGTGGGGGTGGGGGCAGATCAGGTCCCCGTGAGTTGGGGCTTTCTTCCCAGGGGTGGTGTGGTAGCTACCCCAAAAGCACCTTCCCTCACCAGTCCCACCTTCTGGCAATCCAAGGAAGTATGATGAGCACCCCCCACACCCCAATCCCAAATCCCAATTTATTAAAACATGAGACCTTCTTTAATTTATTTCCTCTTATTTAATGTTTTACTTCTTTTTATTTTATCTTTCAGTGGCTGACTTCCTTCAAATTACCACGCTTCTACCATCCCCATTTCCTTTTCACCTCCTATTTCATTACCCACTGCCATCCCAATAACTCTTTGCCTCCCAGCTTCATTTTCCTGCCTCCCCACACTGCCCCAACGTGTCTCTCCCTCCTCTCTCTCCCCCACATCCTCACAGAGCAGGGATAGAAGCCTGGCTCACCAGCCCTGTAGTGGCTACTCACAGCTTTAGCTTTAAATTTAGTCAGGCCCCTGTTCACCAGCCCTCTAATGTCAAGTCACAGCTGTGCATGTGGGGAGACAGTCAGAGAAAGTTTTTAGCCTGAAGGTGTGACCGTTCCAAACTCAAGCAAGCACTAACACTGATTAACATTTGAGCAGCTAAAAGTGCAACACATAACAACGTCCTGAAAGTTTAAGCTACTGTTTAAGGCTGAACCTTTGCCAATTTGAATTGAAGAAGTATTTAATCATATGTGATTTTTTGAACTGTGTGAATTGTGTTCTGTATTACCCTATGTATTTCTCATCGTGTTTTTACCCCCAAATTTGTGTCTGATTTCTCACTCCACTGGCAGCAAATTATTGCTAGGTAATTTGCACTGCTTGTGAAGAATGGGATAGGGATTTACTTTATATTTAATTTAGGTGGATTGCAGTAATCTATGGCAATTTCTAACCCTTTTCAGTACTAAAGTCACTCTCTGGATTATATAGGTGAACTTGTTCTAGTGCATTTTAATTTACCTGAGTAATTTTCTTCTCCTTTTTCTGTTGTGACTATAAATTCAGCTTTTTTTCTTGCCAAGTGGAGAGGGGAAGAAGTGTGGTCATCCTATTAGTTTTTTGCTTTTCCTTTTATAGTAAATTTTCCAGGAAATTCATAAAGTACTTTATTACCAAGAAGCAAATGTTTTTGCCTGTTCTGGTGTTTGAAAAAACAAAAGATATAATTAAAAAATAAGGGGGCATATCAAGTTGTTATCAGAAACATTGAGTCCATCCCTTGTAATGTTTTCATTTTCCTGAGCAAATGGAATCCATGTGTAGAGGTAAGAGGAAGATATTTTCTTTGAACAACAAAGGAATTGATGTGGGATCTTGAATAAATGTCTATTTCATACATGCTTCCAGGAAAATACACACATTTGTTCGTAATTCATGGTTAACCCTTAATCCATGTCATTACACTAACAAAGTAGGAAGAAATGCGTATGCTGAGAACCAGGTTTTAGGGGAAAATACACAAGCAACATGCCTGAAAAAAACTTGTGTATACAGATTTTCTGACTGATTATGTACTTATGCATTTAAATTTTGCATGGATAATATTTTGCAGATGACAATGCCTGTCAGGTTTTTATGCATATGGCCCATCTCTACATTGAGCATTACCTTAAAGCCAGGTCATTGGATTGCACAAATACTGAATTTAGAATTGTGTAGTTAAATGTGATATTCTATTCAATGAATTTCATAAACTTAATTTTGAATGTGATATTTAGGTAAATGGTTGATTTAGCCTGAGAAATTGCTAAAACAGAGGGAACACAAAGGAATAGGCCTTCGGGTGACTTGCAATCTCAAATTTTACTCCAGACTGTGTTTGGTTAGCATTTGTTCAGATGCTTTGGTTAGTATTTGCTCAGATGCACACAGGATGTGAATAGTAGCTCATGTATTTGTTCCTCACTGCAACATTCCTGGAAAGTGGCTGGATTTTCATACCAATCTTGTTGGCATGGTAGAGCTTCATACCAAACTTGTTGGCATGGTAGAGCTTTGAGAAGAAGTCCCAGGATTTGTCCATAGGTGAGACTGTCTGGCCTTTATATTAACTGGTACCAGATGAAGTTGGAAGCAACTTTGGAGGTGGTAAGCACAGCACATTTTACAGGATTCATTGTTAGCCCATTTACTCATTTCTTCCTTTGCTTTGCTCTAGCTGTAAATTTTACTCTAACTACTCAGGAGTTCATGATTTTGAGTGACAAAAGTTGTGCCACTTTTACACAGTCATGATGGAGTTGGTGCTAGGTTGGCCTCTCTCTCATTTCCAAGAACTACGGAGACACCTGTTGCATCTACCAGACCATACCAGTATGAGTGATCAGAAAACAATGACTGTTTAAACTAAAGAAGAGTAAGTACCACGTTAAATGTGCTTGTAACATTACTGATGTTTCTAACAATGATCTAAAACGTTGTGTCCTCTGTGCCTAGATGTGGCTGCTCCTCCACAGTTGCTAGAAGAAGGAGAGAAAGGTAGGTCATGTAAAAAAAAAATTGCCAATGCTCCGTAGATAGCTCTAAATGATTTCTTTTTTATGTACACTTTTCTTTTCTTTTTCAGGAGCATTAGAATTTGACAAGCTGGAGAAATGCTGAGTGAATTGCTGCAGTGGCTGGATTTTTTTAAATATATTTTTTCTAATTATTTTGCAATTGTCTGGTGTTCCATTTCTCCTGCACCATCAACATCTCTCTCACAACTAATCAGATACTGGTAGAAGGCCACTGTTATTCCTAGAGTAATTAATGGTTTACCATCATGATAATCATGATATTCATTATATGATGATAAGAAGACCAACCAGGTGTTCAGGTAATATACTTCATAGTCATAGTCATGCTGGGATCAGCTAAGAAAATCTACAGTATTCCTGGAGGAAGAGTACTTGACTAAAGTTTTAGTACCATTGCCATCGGGATTACAGACTGCATGCACTTGCAGATGATAGAAGTGGATTTGTGTTCCATAACATAGATCGCCTCATTCTTGGTATGTGCAGACAATTCCAATACTGAATTTTCATCAGGTATGGATGCAGTGTTTAACAAGTCTGATTTGATGGTATCTATATACTTTATTCTTTGTAGTTATGCCTCTGTTTCTCAATATCTGCCCTTCACTAGATATACCTGATTCACTAGATCTACCTGCTATCTTCTTTTATATTTTTTAGGCTTGGATTTTGTGCTTGTATATTTAGGTTAGCAGATAAAAGCTATCTGCTGTGTTAGAGCATTATTATTAATAGCTTTTTAATTGTCATGGCAGTTTTATTGGTAATATTTAAATTATGTTTACATTCCAATACAAATGAAAACACAAGTAAACAAACAAACAAAAAAGCCCCCAATAAACCATTAATGATCCAAAGTTCATTGAGGTTAGTGGGAGACTTGCTGTTATTTTTAATGGGTTTTTATTCAGTCCAATGGGAACTGATCCAACTCCTATAGAAATAAGTGGGATTTTTTTCCATTAGCTGGTTCCAAGCCAGTGATTGGGGAATGGGAATCTGATGTATGCCTGAGTAGCACTGACACTTCCCATTTTCTATAGAAGACTCACTACTGCTTAGAAAAATACAAGCCAGGGAGCCGCTTCCTAATTTTAACCTTCTTTCATTTCTCTTTCCTTGTCTGTCCACTCTTCTTTAGTTTGTCTTCTCCTTTATGTGCCTATAAATTCTCTGCTATTGATGCTTCAAATGTTTTCTGAAGAGTTAGGGGAACTTTCTTTTTTAAATGATTTGTATTAACTGTTATGCAGAGTACTGGGGAATCATTTCAAAATATCAAAACTGTTCTAGTTTTCTCTAATGTAGAGAGAAAAATAAAAATTGAGAGAGAGAGATGTTTGGAAGTTTGCTCATTGTAGTTGTAATGGTTCCTCCTGTCATTGAAAATGATACAGGACTTGAAAAACTGGAGCTGCACGTGTATTAAATTGCCTAGTTCATAAAATATGTATGCATCAAAAATGAATACAGCAATGTTAACATAGCTAATCAGCTTCAGAAAAACAAAAACACATTTTAGTTACTATATGATGCAATGGCATGGGATATTAATGAAGTAAAAGAGGTGCATCTTTATCCTTGTGTTGGCATTAATTTTATCCTTGTGTTGACATTTACTTTAATTCAGCAAATTTCAGTTTTAAATTCATTCTTGAAACAATGTTGGTTTGTTTCTGACAAACAAAGGTTAGGCATTTTTTCATGATAATAAACGTATTTGTGTTTCCTTGAGTTTGGAGAGAGGATTTTGATTTTGCATAAACTGTACACAACATTGTCTTATGCTGGGAGTTTTTCTGCAAGCTACAGAGGCAGTGTAAAAGTTGTGTGGGATAAATGGTGGTGTTTTAAGTGCAGAGCATTAAGTAATTTTATCCTCCAAATTACTAAATAACAATCCCAAAATAATATTAATCTCCCACTGCCAGTTTGGCAATATGAATCCCATTTTTTTTAGGCTTATGTATTTCTTTGCCTTACCTTGGAGGACACCTTCCGTAAGAAGAAGCAAAATAAAGTTAGTTGTGATTGATTACTTATTAAAGAAAAGAAAGCAACAACATAGTACAGAATACAAATAGTAAACAATTGTATTTCAGTTAGATGCTCTTTGGTTTTTCTCTTTGTGGAAAGATTGGATTTTCACTTACAGTGCTTTCTAGCTACTTTGCATATATTTTAAGCCAAGCGGGTATGAACCAAAGCAGGTACTGTGGAGTAACTGAAGTACTAAGTTCACACTTGTAGCTCACTTGACAGCTTACTTCACACACGTACCTATGGCCCCTGGCAGACAATGGCCTGATTGGGATCAGAGGAATTTTATGTCCTATCCCAAACATAGCTACTCTTGCCATGTCAGACATTCATTGCAGGGGGCATAATGTTAGGAACTAAGACATAACTTTCCTCCAATTCCAACTGTGTCATTACAGAAGTGCCCTGCATCTGATCCTGCAGATTGGGCAGGAGGCAGCTCTGTCTTGGACCCAGGGCTGCCTCCAGTGGCTTCCAGACCCACAGTTGTCAGGGTCAGGCCAAACAAATACTAGATTTTCAGCTCTGAGCCTGGGTTTTCTTGGGCCAGGTCTGACAATCAACTGGTTGCTGTCCCCAGCCCCTGGGACAGACCTGGGTCTAGTTCCAGACTTCTGGTCATAGGCTAACAATCATCCTGGGTCAGCCACAGGACTGCCCACCTGCACACATAATTTTAAAAGTCCTGGGGCACTGGGACCCTAGGATCAGGGGGCCTCTCCCCAGTCTTGGGGTCCCTGTGCCCCAGGACATGTAAAAACTGCATGGGTAGACCAGCTCCCTGCAGCTCTCCATAACAAAGCATTAAAGTGCCTTATTCTGCAGCCCCAATGGGGGCAGTAGGGCAAAGCAGGAAAGTATACTGGGTGTGTGTGGGCATGGGGAGGGATTGCCAAGTTTCCAACGTGAGGGGGAAGCTCCTCAGTTACTCCTGCTGGGCAACAGTGGAACTCACTGTCCTAGCAGCTCATTTTTGGTGTTGGAACTGGGACTGTCCCAGTGCTGACCCTCCTCCCTGTGTCAATGCTGCCAATCAGCTGATGGTCAGCATTGGGATGGGGGTGGGGGGGTGCTACAATTTATGGCACAATACAAATAAACCATTAAAATGTTCAACATGATTTGTAGAATATTTTGGGGCCAGTTTGCCACTTCATGGCACCATAAATTGGCTGCCTATGTAGGATTGTTACTGCTTATAGTGCAATTAACTTGTTAATTGCACCATAATTGTAATGGGTGCCAGGGGCCTAAGTGTAAGTGAATCCTTCTTGGTGTGAATAACCTAAAGAGTTTCTAAATGGGTGATGATGATGTTTAAGTATCAAAAAACTAAAGATAGTCTTTAAATGCAGTTACTTCAACAAACTTCAGGGAACTGTCCAAGGGAAGCAATTAATAAATATTAGTAAGCTTAAATTGCAGTATATCTCCCTCTTTGGTTACCAAGGTTATCTTGCATCTCCTTTCCAGGAACATATAGGAAAGATCCAGATGAGCATGGCCGTGCAGTATGCAGTGTCACAAACACGTTTTCAGCACCACGTATCGCACAGTCAGGCATTCTCTGCACTACAAGGGTGCACTGTCCGAGTGTGCACTACTCCAGTTTTTTTCCCCACAGGTTTCTTTGACCCCTGGATATCCAGAGGTAAAAAAAAAAAAAAACTCACAGAAAAAAAAAAAAGAGCAGCGCATGCTTAGGCAGCATCTGCGGCTGAAAAGTGGAGCCAGGCTGCACGGAGCCTGCTGCAGCTGCTGGCTAGGCTGCAGCTGGCAAGATTACCACAGCTACAGCCCTGGGAGGCCCCCAGAACTCCAGATAAGGCTGCTGGGGCCAGCACAGTGCTGGGCCCAGCCTCCCCTACCACCTTTGGGGTAACTTGCTGCGTGCCAAAGTGCACATGGCATGGGCATTCCCTGGGGACAAGTAGCTGCGGCGCAAGGTGCACTACCACTACTGATCCCCAGGGAACCAAATGTCTGTGCACATCTGTATGTACCTATATAGTCCAAATAAAATTACTCAAATGTACCTAATGTTTTCAGTAGTGTATCTAGGGCAGGACATGCAGGGTGCTGGGCACCAATTATGAGGGAGCACCAGAATGCCCCCCACTGGGAGTATTTGCTGCAGCAGGGGAAACCATGTGCTACTCACAGGGGTTGGGCAGCACAGCACCCTACCAATCAGTGTATCTGGGGAGGTGATTGGGGCAAATGGAATGGTGCTTTTCCTCTCAAGAACATTTGCAGTGCCAGGGGAATCCCCGCACTACCCCTACTCAGCCACAGGAGCTGGCCAGTGCAGTGCTGCACCATGCAGTCATGCAGTGTAACCAGGGGGGGAGGGGTAAGAAGAATGGTGCCTCATCTCTTCTTCCCTCGGGAGCCTTTATCAAAGTGGGCATAGCCCTGCTCCTAGTAAGCATGTATATGAATGGGGCAGCAGGATCCACTTGGTGGAAGTCAGGCCATGGGAAAGCTTACACTAGTGACCCTGAACGGTCATAGTGGCAGTGGTAGTTGGGGCAGGTAAGATTTCCCTTCCCCTCACCCATGCCATACCCCTTCTTGCCCTCTCCCACCCACAGTGGTTGGCATAACCTTGCCCTTCCATCCCACTTTGGGTGCTCAAAAAGTTCACTACACCACTTGGTATTTTTTAGAGGAATTTGTTAGTATCTCAAAATACAATAGCATTTCAATATTGCATTAGATCAGTGTAAGAAATATTTCAATCTAATCCCTTGGCAATCCCTTGTAAACTTCATCTCACCAGTGATATACAGAAATTGCACTGTACTGGCAAGGTACTGGTTGTAGTTGTGTAATGGTTGTAGTTTCTTCTTCATAGCCTTCTGGAGTAATGCTTCTCAAAGGGGTAGATGAAACAGGTGAAGCTAAGTATGGAATTTGTTCAAGTTTTCCCATCTCTTTCTTAAACGCATATGGATCACCTTTCTCAATTACCCAGAGTGTTCATAATGTATCAAACTGGGGGTATTATTAGGAAAGGGAGGTTACAACCCAGTTTGCCACTTAAATCAGTGGTCAGGGTCATTAGTGTCATTGTTGTTATTGTCCTTATGTCAGGTGTTATTGATGTGTTGTCAGTGGTGAAGTCTCAGGAACTGTGGTGACAGCAAAAGTCAAAACCAAGAGATCCCAACACCACTCTTGTCTTAAAGAACAGCCACAGGTTCAGTTCGGTGGGTGACAAAGATTCAGACAGGTTTATTGTCTACAATTACAAGTCTAATAAGTACATCAGACCAGGTGTTAAAACATTTATACTTGTGACAAGGTAGAGCCCCGCAGGCTCCCTTAGGTCACTAGAAAGTTCCCATGCTTTCCAATTCTCCTTTTATACAGTGGTGGAAACAAATTATATATTACATTCCTTCTGTATCTTGAATATCTTAAAACATTTTATACCCTGGACTTGTTTCACAGCTGCTCTGGGTGTTTCCATTTCGGCTTCATCATTCTAGTACTGGACTATCCAATACCTTGTACAGCCATCTCCCCCTCTCATCTTCTGACAGGAGTGCACATTTGGTCCACATGCCAAGTTTTTGTTTACAAAAGGAGTTCATGCATGAGTCAAGTTTGCTGGTCAGGTCAGTGCTTTAGAACAGCCTTTGTGTGAGCAGGATTTATTGATCAATGTTCCAGCAAGGCCTACACTAAGTGTGTTTTGCTGAGAGATTTGAGCATTTTTTCTGCTGATTTCCTTTTGCAATCCAGAGAGTTCTGTGCCCTCTCTTCATAATCCAGAGAAGTCTGTGCCTCTCTTTCAGGCCTTGGTTAAATTTAGATATCAGCTGCTGTCATCTTCTGATTGCCTTAGGTCCTGCATGGATTGATCTCAGTAGCATTTTTAACCCATGGTCACACGCATATATAGTATTCTTATTGTCTTCATGACACTAAATTTTCAGAACATCTTTATCATCTATAAAAGTTTTAAACTTTTCTCTTTAATTACCCCATAGTCTGAGATATCTTTGTGGTTCCATTCAGATTTCATTTTTAAGGAGTGTCATGGCAGATTGATTAAAGCATTTTACTATCACTCCAAAGATATGGGCTCAAGAGTTGATCTGGATTTATGCCAAAGACACCCCATGGTTAACCCACCTTCAAACAGGCACTTCTACGCTCAGGCAGACCATTCTGATACTGTCCAAGCCTAAGAAACTAGTATGTCTCAACCATGCCTAGCCCAGGAAGCTGTTAGGTTTGGGCAGAAATCACTTATGCTTCAAACTAAAGTCTTTCAGTTGTCAGTTACTCTTTTTCAAGAGAGACTTTAAATTTAATTCTCCTCCAGAAAGACCGGGATGCTAATTGTCTTTGAAGAAGTTCTCCTTGCTTTTCTGGCTAGGGACAGACATTACTAATAAACTGGTTTAAATGACCAGAAACTGGTTTAAACCTGTAACAGAACAGATGTTCACTGAACATAAACCAGTTTGAAAATGGCTGAAACTGGTTTGAGATAAACCTGGTTGAATGTAAATCAGACTTAACTGACTTGGGTCAAGCTGGTTTATGCAATGTCTGTACCAGACTCCTTGCTTGTTTAAGTTAAACCAGACACCCCCAGCATCCTAGCATGCTCTCTGGGCTAGGAAGGGCTCTCTGCTCCACAGAAGAGCTGGCCCCTCACCGCTCCCTGCTAAGCAGGAATTCCTCCCTCCCTTCTGCTTTGCTGAGAGGTATCTGTTTAAAAACTAGCAGATCGCATGCTGGCTACAGTCCATGTTGTGACAAAGGCAAAATAAAGAGGTACCTGGTAATGTCCCTCTGTTGTTTTCTTAATGGGGTGATAAACACTGTTATCAAGTTCTTGCTGGGCTAATCAGAGCATCCTGCCAGGGCCTGGCCACGCCCCCGCTCCCCCTGTCCCCCCAGCTCAGTATAGTGGAAGGGAAGGGAGGGCTGCTCAAGTGCCCCCTGGCTTCCGGCCTCAGCCACTGGAACCATGTGCCTGAATATCTGGAATGAAAAGGGAATGTCTATCCACCTCCAAATCAGTTCAAGCTTTTCAGGTTAGACTGCCCTGCAAAGATTGAATCAATTCAAGCTCAGGCTTTTGAATGTCTGTCCCTAACCTCTGAGTGCAGCATAAATCTATTTTGCCACTGTCTGGTAATTTGTTTTTCAGTTAACATTCATATTTACATTCAAATGGTGTCTTATATTAGTAATTACTTCCAACTCAAATGACCTTTCTTTCTAGAATAAATACTACTTCAGTCTTCACAGAATAGGACACCAGAAAGTAGTTAAAAATGTGCATTTAGGTACAAAATATTTGCAAATATATATCACACAGTAAATTTACACCATCTTTAAGCATTTAATTAATAATGATCTTGTGTCCATTAAAACAAGATAAATATGAAATGTCTTCTGGAAAGATTTTCCAACCATCAATGTTCTTTAAAAAAGAGCTGTTAGTTGAAAGTGTGAAGATTTTACGCTGTTTCTGAAAAAAGTCACTAGCCCTTTTTATAAATTTTCAACTAAGGGAGAAAAACAAAAAAATCCAAACACATTCTTACAAAGCAGTTTGTGGCTCTTGATAACACATCTCCTTATTTCTCTTTGAATTAATGCGAATAGGAAACCCTAACATTTATACACAGCTTATTACTGGGACAACATTCATCTCTATTATACTAAGATCTTATATCGAACAGTATGCCCTGTCTTTTTGGTATGGCAATGCTGTTAGTTATTTGTAAATCTAAAATCAATATTTGATCTTAAAGGCAATGTCATTCATACGGTGTGAAGGTATCCAAGTCCATGTATATGCCCAATAGATAGGATAGAAGCTGGCCCTTAGTATGGGATGCTGGACCACTAAATCCATTCACATACCTCAAGCTGGATACAGAGACATAAAATGACTAGAAAAATCTGCATTACTGACTGTGTAATAGAGAATAGTCATTGCATTGCATTGCCAGGACCTAACAAATAAATAATAATTTAGAACGTTGCATGATGGATTTGTGTACTCAGACATATATGTTAATTATTAAATGGTATTAGCATAAGCAATATGTTTACAATATACAGAAAAAGTAACTATTCATGTAGCATTTCAAGGTCAGTGACAATCAGACTATGTGCAGTCATAATGGTTTTCTTATCACATCCCTCTGTGTTATTGAAGTTAATAATTGCCATTAACTAGTTAGATTTTTTCCTTCAGTTTGCCTTTTGTATAAACTATTTTTGTAAAGTGTTTGGCTGTCTTTATGAGTAGGGAAACACTGGACAGCATAAACCATCTAGGTTAGCTGTACTACATTACCTGAAGTTCACAGTTTTAAACTCTGAACTATTACTGGTATTTCTATAGTTTTAACATTTACTAATGGCTACTAACACAGGCCATTTATACACCCCATAAGAGTTAATTAAGCTCATATTCTGTATGTAGTGCTGTAGCTGAAAGAAAGCTCTTGTGGGAATTTACTCAAGATCTCCTGATATGCATGTATTTAATATACACATCATCACTTTTAAGTATATAGCAGTAATGGGTTTTCAATCAGATGAGTCCTGTTAGTTTACTAAGTAGAAACATAAATATTATATTCTGCTTTTTAAATTTAATTATTTTTTTATTTATTTTTATTACTGTTTTTGTGACTGCATGATAAAGCTGTTGTAAATTTATTGATAGCCATGTCCTCAGTCTCTTTTCAGACGAAAATTGCTGAATTGTGTTTGATTGTCTTGTTTTATTATGATAACAAACTCAGAAAACTAAACTTAGTTTCATTTATTCATGACCTAAGTCAGCATTTCATCTTACCTTTCTACAGGTAAAAAAAATCTAATCAACATGTTTGTTTCTCACAATTACCATTCAGCTTCCGTGAAACAAGTAAATTTATCAAAGGATTATGGCACATGGGAAAAATGTTATGTAGTTAATGTAAAATCTTTCTCCTATGATGTCTTTGAGCATGTACATCATTACAACCAAGGAAATGCTTTTAGTGCATTTCACAATCATGCAGCATTGAATAGATATTATATTACTCCATACTTTACTTTAAGCAGAGCCTTCCAGATCTTTGAAGATATCTTTAACTAAATGAACAATTTCAATCTGTTGTTTCTTCCATTTTAAAATTTATCGTGTCCTACTGACTTTTCTCTTTAACCTTCAAATGTTTAAATTTGCTCGTACTGTACATTCAAGTTTTTTGTGTCCTGAGGCTACTTTCTTTTTCTTGTCCTGATAGCATAATGTTTGTGTGGGAATATACATAAAATTATATGCATTCACATACAAGGTGATAGATCTTTTTGCTAGCATCCCAAGGTGCATTGCTCCCTCCCTCACCTCAGTGCCCACCTACGTGGAAAATCAACCCAAGCTATGAACACAGCTCTTGGCTGTCAAATGCACCCCTCATGCAGTAAGGGAGTTAAATTCCTGTTGTCTACCCCCTTCCCCAAGCCTGGGCAAAGCAGGAGAAATCCCTCCCTCTCCCCATCCTGGTTTAAGTGCAGGGTATAGTCCATACTCTGCCCTGAGGAAGGGATTTCCCTATGTGCCTGGCTCTCTGCTGGTAGAGTAAGTCCTATCCCCCCTTCCCTGACCCAACACACACACATACACACAGTCATTTACTTAGCAATAGGAAGACATTTCCTTGGTGTGCCTCTTATTTATCTTGGAGGAAGGTGTTTTCCACTACCACACTTTGGATGGTGCAAGGAAAGGGAAGGGAAAGGTAATCCACAGTGTGCCTGACTCTTGGGGGAATGGATCTGCCCCTGCTCTTTCCCTGAGAGCCTTCCTTCCCCAGCACCAGAGAGGGGGAATCACCAGCCTGCCTGTCTCTGTATAGGACAGAGATTCCCTCCACCTACCACCCTCAACCACCTTCCTTGTCCAGCTCTGGGTCCCGGAAAGTGTGGCATAGTGGATGTTTCATAGTGGAGCCCTATCACTCCTACAGTTGTACTGCTGACCATCATTGAATACAGAGAGCTCCCCCAGCTGGTCAGCAGCAGCAGTGCAAGCTGATGTGCCACTTACTCTCCCTCTTAACAGCTTGCTCTTTTCAGCGCACATGAAGCCATGCATATGATGCAAGGTTTTCATGGCATGGAAAAAGCCATGGTGTGATAAAAACACCTTCTGCTCACAAAGGTTTGTAACATACACCCACACCTACCCACTCACCCAAGCACATGTATATACACACACATCCATGCCCCGCCCCCCCATACTACACCCACACCTACAGGGTAATGTCTGCTGGGAGGGGGCATTACTGATGAGTGTTAAGGGGGGTAGAGGAGTCCAATCCATGTTCTACAAGTTTTTTCTACACAAGTGACAAGTGATGCCTGGGGGGGAGAGGGGGGAGGGAGACAACTGTTGGCCAGGATGATGTGCTCTTTGCTTCCTCCTCTGCTGTTTCTCAACTTCCTGAGCAAGACAGTTCTCTTTGAAGTGGGTTATAGCTTGATGTATGGTACAGCGTCATTGAGACCTGTTACCAGCAAGCACTTCCCAATTTGTAGGGTTGATGCCACCCTTCTTAAGGTATGCTTTCATGGTGTCCTTGTAGCACTTCCTCTGTAATGAATTGGGAGAAAAGGACTTGCTTTGAGAGATGAGTGTCAGCCATCTGCACACAGTGGTCAGTCGGTGGAGTTGATTTTTCATGATCTTTGCCTCAGTGCTGGTTATGTTAGCTTCAGAGAGGATGCTGGCATTGGTGCAGCAGTCTTCTCATTTAATGTGAAGGATCTTCCTAAGACAAAGCTGATGGAACCATTCCAAGCCCTTAAGATGGCTTCAATATGTCACCCACATCTCACACCCATAGAGCAGCGTGGGTAAAACCACTGCATTGTAGACTAGGATCTTAGGTTCCATGTGCAGATCTCAGTCAGCAAAGACATGGCAAAGCATCTTTATATCTATCAATCGATCAGTAGATATCTATGTCTATATACATATATATGTATATATAGATCTCTCTCTCTCTATACACATACATACATACATACATAAATGTGTGTATACACACCTGCACATATATATTAATATCCACACACACCTATCTATATATATATGTGTGTGTGTGTGTGTGTGTGTGTGTGTGTGTGTGTGTGTGTACAGATATACAGCACAAGCTTTTATGAGCAGAAGGTACCTTCATCACACCATGACTATTTCCATACCATGAAAACATTGCACCATATGCATGGCTACACACACATATATGTGTGTGTGTGTGTGTGTGTGTGTGTGTGTGTGTGTGTGTGTACATATATATATAGTATGTTATCTACTTTGATTTCCCACAATGCTCATAGGCAACTCTAAACAATATACGCACAAACCATGGGAGATGCAGATACTTGATCCACAAATGGAAAATAAAAAAACCTCTCCAGTATGTGACTGGTCACCCAGAACAGACCATGGAACATATGCCTGCTCTACAAATATGAAGGAGGCATCACATTGATACAGTCTGCTGCTTCTGACACAATTTTGTGGCTCAACTGCCTAAATGAAAAAGTATACTTGCTATTCTGTATCTAAATCAGCCATATGAAAAAGGATCTCCTTCCATTAGTCTACAAAGTGCAGATCTACCCTGTCTTCTACTTTGCGTCAGACCAACGTGGCTAACTACGTCTCTCTGACATAACATCTGCCAGAGACCCCAATCTGTTTAGCTACATTTTCTGAATGAGACATGCCCTATTTTTATGGAGTTCCTAATATTTGTTGCATAAAAGATACTGAAAAAATGGTAGTCTCTGAAAAAGGGTATCCTATTATTTAATTGTGTTAATACAGTTCATGTTACTTATCTGGACCACTATATAGGAATAATTAATTCAAGGCACCAAAGGAGCCCAGTGATGGTTATCAAAAACAGCTCTGTTCATATGCTGATTTGATTTTGTGTTGTGTTGTTTGGAAAGAAACTAGGGATAATAGAAAGTTTTATGAGGCTCCTATTTGATGTAATGCAGCTATATAAAAAGAAAGACTAATACCAAGGCCTGTCTGTGAAGTTCCATTTATAGTTCCCATTTTCTGTGCATCACATTGCAAGAAGGTTAATGGTATACTGGGTTGCATTGGTAGGAGTGTTGCCAGCAGATCAAGGGTAGTGATTATTTCCCTCTATTCAGCACCGGTGTGGCTACATGTTCAGTACTGTGTCCAGTTTCCCCCCACTACAGAAAGGATGTGGACAAATTGGATAGATTCCAGAAGAGGACAACAAAATGTCTAGGGGGCTGGGGCACCTGACTTGCAAGGAGAGGCTGAGGGAACTGGGCTTATTTAGTCTGCAGATGAGAAGACTGAGGAGCGATTTGATAGCAGCCTTTAACCACCTGAAGGGTGGTTCTCAAGAGGAAGGAACTAGACTGTTTTCAGTAGTGACAGATAACAGAACAAGGAGTAAAAGTCTCAAATTGAAGCAAGGGAGGTTTAAATTGCATATTAGGAGTGGGGCTGGAATCTTCATCTTTGGAGGTTTTTAAGACCTGGCTAGACAAAGCCTTGCCTGGGATGGGGATAGTAATACTTGGATCAGAGGGTTGAACTAGATGACCTCCTGAGGTCCCTTCCAACCCTAAGTTTCTATGATTATATGCTACTAGTTCTTCTTCTCATGTCCTTATCATAAACTAGATGTTTTTCCACTATCATGCAGAAGTGATAGTTTAGTAACTCATTGTAGCAGGTTGGGGATTACTCAGCTCACTCTTGCCTCATAGGTAACTCCACAAACGTAAATCCTCAAATCAGTAAACATAAAGGGTTACCTTGCAGTCCTGGGCCTTTTCTCAGATTCTGAGAAGGTGACTCTGGATGTCAGCTGCTCTCTCAAATGAGTTCCCTAGTGTGGTGATGCTGCTTTCAGTCTCACAGTCCTTGGGTCTCTTCCCGGACCCCAAGGAAGTGCCCTAGCCTAGTATTGCAGTTACTATCCTGGCATATATCTGTCTCTCTCTCTCTACCCGGACCCTTTCCCCACAATCATTATTCACATCAGCTGGCCGAATCCTCCAAGTAGGCCAGTAACTGCCTACAGCTGGACTGTAGAGGCTGCAAGCCTTCATACTGCTCCATCCTGATATGTGAAGCCTGCTATAAACCACTGCAAGCCAGCAGCCTGCTACACTCATATACATATAAATCATATTAAATATATTTGTAAGAGTTTTCAGGATTGGGCCCTTCTTTTGCAAACATTGTATAGGCTATTAAAAAAATGTTAATGGTCCTAAAATTTTTTTTGTAATGAGTTCATATTTTTTTTCTAATGAGTCAATAAGCAATCATGAAAATAGCAGCAAATGATTGATTTCCTATTGGAATTCCCTTTTCATCAGTACCTTCTTTGACATAGCATTACTAGTTCCTCATACTGGATGCTGCATTCTTTATCACAGGGGTGGACAAAGTCTGGCCTGTGAGCAAGATTGGGCTTGTGACGGACTCCATTTCCCAGCAGCCCCTGCTGGTTTCCATGGAGACCCCAAGAGCAGCAGGGCCATGGCAGCTTGAGGCCAGAGTTTCCATGGAGACCGGCGAAGCAGTGCTGGTGGGGCATGCTGCTGGGTGGGGAGCTGCTCCGGAGCTGGGGCTGGAGCCAGGATATTTTGGTGGTGACAGCATGAACTGGAGTCAGGGCAGAGCTGTGATCTGCTGCCCACATGACCCAGACAGGGGCATGAAGGCAGGATCATGGCTCTGTCCCAGTGGGGGTGCAGGCAATCGATCACAGCTCTGCCCTGGCTCTGGACCATACTGTCACCACCGCAAAATCCGAGCCCTGGAGCATCTTCCCACCCAGCTGCATGTACCACCAGCACTGCTTGGGCTGGTCTCAATGGAAACCCTGGCCCTGTGCAGTTACAGCACCGCTGCTTCTGGGGTTTTCATGGAAACTGGCTACAGTGATGCGGACAGGAGCTTCTGGCAAATGGAGTCCAGATGTCAGCTGCATCTGCCATTTTGCCCATCCCTGCTTTGCAGTGTCAGGGATGGTTATCACACATCAGCTGTTTTATCCTTTTGTCATCTGTATTGCTTGCTCAGTCACATCCCTTCATATCTTCAATTTTTCCCATTCATTGTTTTGCTCTTGGTGTTCCAAAAATATTGATGTTTGTGTTGATAATGTAGTAGATGGGCTGGTAGAGGGTTGCCTTTGATGTTTTCTGATGCTTAAAGGATGCTATTCCTTGTTGTATTTATTCTCCAGTTACTGTTCTTAGGGAACAATTTTTCAGATATTTATTGCGTGCCATATATTATATGGTTTCTCTCTTATTTTTAATTCTTTTTCACATCTCTCTGAAAGCAGCCTTTTCTCATTCACTGATCACTTTGGTATCACCCTTTCTTTCTTTGTCAGTGTCTTCTTTTTTATCTTCTTACCAAAAACCTTTCTTGTTAAATCTCTTGCTTTATTTATAAGTACACACATTAGTACCATGCATCTATTATTCAAAGCTTTTTGTTTTATTTTTTTTAATCTAAGAGCTTGGAGCCTGTAATGTAATCCAGTAATTGAGTGAAGTTTTCAAACACTTCTCATCTATATGTCTGCTATTTTTCCTCATTTTTTTTCTTTCTCTAGAGGATTACTAATCTCAGTGTCCTATGGTCATTTCTGATACTAAACTTCCTAAAAGGATCTCTGCAGCACATTGAGCTATGTCCTCTATGTAGGACTTTTTAGAGAAGCATCAAATTGTGGTTTTTTTCCTCTTTGCTGTGTCTGTGTCCATATTTAAACTTCCTTGTGTATTATGTTTTGACTACTCTGAGGTACTATGTATATTTTACCACAAACAAGTCTTTTTCTTCTAATTCCTAACTCTTCATCCAAGAAACTCACTATTCCTTTTTACCTTCCCTAGCACTGTCATCCTCCCAGTGGGGGCCAATCTCTTTGGCAGGTGTGCCAAAAATTAGCCCCATACCCTCACCAAGTTCTACTCTAATCTCCTTCACCTGCCTGATCTTCTGCTTTGCTTTCTGTTCCCAGCCCTTTGCTCCTTGGACGATCTGATGTCTGCTTCTTCCCTGTATTCCCCACCATATTTACTGCTTTACATTCTGCTTTCTGCCCTATCTGCCATCGTGATGACTGTCCCATCCCTAGTCTGCCACCTACCACTTTTGGGACAGATTAGCCATCCCTGCTTTACTCCATCACAGTCATCTTCTTATTTTTTCCCTTCCCAAATACTTATAGATGTTGGCAATTTTGCCTACAAGTTGTTCTATTTACTTAAATGAGACTACTCATATGTACATGTTTATAAGACTGAGGTCATTTGTATGGAAATCTGAAATAATATTAAATTATATTTTCCTATTGCTTGATATATTCTGTTTGCTATATTGCTAAATTTTTACTTCTAGGAGTATATGTATTGATACTCAAGATTTTTTTCTATCTGTAGTGCTTTTGCCCTTGATAGTTTAAATGCATTCATTCTTCATTCAAAAGTCCTTCCCATCCTTGCCCTGCCATAACTGTACTAGCCCTGATTTATTTCTGTTATTATACTTTATAGAGAGATTATGTGATCTAACATAGTGCTAGAATAAAATTCCTTTTGCAGACTTATAATTATCAAACCCTACAGTATGGTATTATATCAACTTTATACAAAAGTGGGTTTCTAAAACTAATGGACAATAGATTTCAGTTAGTTCCTTATAACAGAAATAATAGAAAACTTTTCTAATATTGACCTCTTTATTTTAAACTTTATAACATGGATATAGAGGTTCTTCTATTTATTACCTGGTTTCGTGGTAATTAGTAAAACTCTGCATTTAAATGTAGAAACTTTTTAATTTTCACCGATAAGTAGGGTAGGGAACTTGACAATCTTGACAGGCAATTAACTGTATTAATTATGATACAATATCTCAAGTAATTCTTAGTGTGAGCGTTCACCTGAAATCATTCAGAAAAGTGCTTGATATGATGGGATTCATACAGAATTAATTCATCCAGATTGTTAGGTTCAAGGAAAAGAAATATCTAAAGTAAAATAAACTGATAAGCAAGTTTGATTTAAGACAAAAGTTTTATTAGATAAGAATAAAATTTGTTTAAAATAAATCAAAAAATAACACCTCACCATCTAACTTTGCAAAGAACCTTAGTGACATATGGAGAATCTTTTTCAAATAGACCAGGGTTTTCACAAGGTACTTCAGCAGATGGCTAACTTAAAAACAGGTACATGAGCTATCCCCGAGATGCTTGAAATTAGGCGTGTTCCTTTGTCTTATGCTGAACAAGAGCCATAATCATGGGGATGAATATACATTTAATAAGGATTTACAAAAAAAAATTTAAAAATTCCTTTAACAAAGACAAATGCAAATGTACTCGGGTCTTATCACTGTCAAGTTAAAGGAATGAAATTCAAGGTGATATGGTTCCTAGTATCATATTACTTAGGGTCAAAAGGAAACTAAACAAACCATCAGGTCCGACCCCCTGCCCCTGGCAGGAACTGGTGCCGGGGTCATATCATCTCAGCCAAATATTAGTCCATCCTCCTCTTGAAGACCCCCAAGGTAGGAGAGAGTACCACCTCCCTTCAGAACCCATTCCAGAGCCTGACAGCCCTAACTGTAAAGTAATGTCTCCTGATGTCCAGCCTGAACCTTCTCTCTAACAATTTGTGGCCATTATTCCTAGTAACCCCAGGTGATGCCCAGGGGAACAGAGCCTCCTGCAATTCCCGCTGGTCTCCCCTGGTGAGTTTTTGAACAGCCACCAGATCCCCTCTCAGCCTTCTCTTGTGGAGGCTGAATAGGTTCAGGCACTTTAGCCTCTTTTCATAGGGCCTGCCCTGCTGCCCCTTGATCATGCAAGTTGCCCTCCTTTGAACCCTCTCAATGGACCCACATCCCTCTTGAAGTGTGGTGCCCAGAACTGTACGCAGTACTCCAACTGTGGCCTGACCAATGCCGCATAGAGGGGAAGGATCACCTCCCTGGACCTGCTTGTGTTGCATCTGTAGATGCACAACAAGGTGCGGTTAGCCTTACTGACTGCTTCCTCGCATTGGCAGCTCATGTTCATCCTGGAGTCAACAATGACTCCAAGATCCCTTTCTGCCACTGTGTTGACAAGCAGGGTGTTCCCCAGCCTATAGGTGTGTTGTTGGTTCCTTCTCCCTAGATGCAGTACCTTGCACTTGTCTGCATTGAATTCCATCCTATTCTCATCTGCCCACCTCTCTAATTTGTCTAGATCTAGCTGGATTCTGTCCCACTCCTCCAGCATGCCCACCTCGCCCCATAACTTGGTGTCGTCAGCAAATCTGGACAGCGTGCATTCCACATCCACATCCAGATCGCTGATAAAGATGGTGAACAGTACAGGCCCCAGAACCAAGCCTGGGGGGACTCCACTGCCCACATCCCTCCAGGTCAAAAACGATCTTTCTACCACCACTCTCTTGTTGCGACCATCTAGCCAATTTGCCACCCATGTGACTGTGTAGGAATCAATGCCACAGTCAGCAAGTTTTTTTAAGAGAATGTGGTGGGAAACCATGTCAAAGGCCTTTTTAAAGTCCAGGAAGATGACATCCACCCCAACACCCTCGTCCAGGGATTTTATGACCTGATCATAAAAAGAAACTAGGTTAGTCAGGCAGGACCTGCCCTCAGGACCTGTTCTCTTTTCCTGACTTCTTCCTTTTGAGCATTCTGTCAGTTTAGAAGATCTGCTTTGTAAAAATTATAACATTTAGTGAATTTTAATAAATACTTTAAGCAATAATCAAAATGCCTCCTTGTATAGCACTTCTGTACTAATAGCTTCTCATTCCAGGGCTATACATTTCACTGTATATTTACAAAAACAATATCCTGTTCTAATGGTGATGAGATCTGTTTTGCCTAAGATATTTTATGACATCATTCTTTCAGACTGAGGTGCATCAATTGCAATATTATGGTGAATGGTGACAACAAACTAGCAACTCGATAAAACTAAGGGAAGTTAATAAACTATTCCTTCTCTTCTTTTGTTGCTATGACAACCATATCAGCAAAAGGAAGGAAATACTAATGATGTCTCTTTAGGGACAAATTTTACTTTGCAACCTCATTATAGATCTTTGCCAACATTCTTTCTAAAATACATTTTAAAATAAAGCAAAGCACTTGAAATGTGTATTTAAGATGCAGTTTGATACATTATTAATTGTTATTATGATTATTTTATGTTTCTGGTAGCACCTACAATGTGCCTGTCAGACACACAAGCACAAAAGGGTACAATCTCTATCCCAAAGGACTTATGACCTGAAAAATCAACAAACAGAAGTTCAAAGCCAAGAAATAATTAGCTTCATTTGAGCTAAAAGACCCAATGACTAAATGCCTTAATGACATTGGGTTTTGGATTGCTTTTAATAAAATAAATTTGGTACGCAAATCCGCCACAACTTTGGCAGAACCAGCAGGTTCATTTCTCATAAATATCTTGTGTCTTTAGGAAGGATTTGAATGCAGAGAGAACTGTAGTTAAGGAGTAGCTTAAGCAAGTGTGTACACCTCTGAAGAAGTGGCATGGACAAGAACAGTAGGAGGGAAATGTAAGTAGGAGAAAAAGAATAGAGGAAAAAGCTTTTTTTCATTCAACAGAACAAAAAAGCAATATTTGAGACAGAAATGTGATAGCCCTTGAAAGATGATCTGGTGTAAGAGAAGAAGATGGTAGGTAGGTTAAAAGAAGAAAATGAGCTGGTAGACACTAAATGATGATCTAAATGGTTGAGGTTTCTATTGATTGGAGTTAAGCAGCATGTTTCAGTGAAGCCAGATTCATAGAGGATGCAATACAATTGAAGATAATGGAAGTATGGGCTATATTTTAGCTGTAGGGAAAAAGAGAGGGAAAGAAATAAAAGGATATGTGTGGGAATTGCCCTGAAAGAAGTAGCAACAAAATTTGAATGTAAATTGGTAATGTGAGCAAGGGCAAAGGTGGGAGAAAAAGGTTTGACTTCTGCCATTTTAACTGTGGCAGTGAACCCTGTGGCATAGATGCACCTAAGCCATCAGAAGTTTTTCTGCTGCCAGAGTTATACTAGGTTCCCCAAATAGTAGACACAGTGCTGGAATAAATGTTTTTTTCTCAGAATTTTGACAGAATGTTTTCATATTCCTAGCCGATATAGTGAATGCTGGCAAAACTTTGTAATGTAGGCAAGGCCTGATAAGTTTATGTCCAGTGGGAGGTAAACTCAAAAGAGTAATGTGCTGTGAGATACACTGGGGGAAGATAGTCTGGAAAAACACATAATAGCATCCATTCATCAGAGAGTGATGGTGGATATTATAGCTATTCGAGTGACTGATGGTGCATTTTCCAGTGTGGCTACAGAGACCAATGTTAGACTTGCATGACCTGCCACAGTGGTCACATGGGTGTACATAGCATTCAGGGCTATTGTACTGACAGGCTGTTTTCTTTGGTTACATTTCTGTTACAATTTGAGTAACTATTTCTGATCACAATGTTGAATTCCATGATTGAGAAGGGAGCGCCACTTTGTCCTGTCTCCTGGTAAGGCCTCCCAAAGGCTTGAGTTGATTCCAAAAACCTTTCTCCTGCTTTCAGATATCTTTGAAGCACAGTTTTGGGTGCTCTACTCTTCTCTCCCCACCTGCAATTTGCCCATACAGGATGTCCTTTGGGATGCACCGATCTTCCATCCTGTGGAGTCGGCCAAGATGACATAGGCACTGCTGTTTGAGTAATGAAGTGACAGTTGGTAGATTGGTTTTGGTGATGATCTCTGTGTTGCTAAATCTGTCATGCCACTTGATGTCAAGGGTGAACAGTGTAGGTGGAAGCTGCTCAGCTTCCTTTCTTGACAAGTTGGGTAAAGTCCAGTGGAGAGCAACAAAAATGGTGAGGGGGCGTGGGTTCATGACTTATCAGGAAAGGCTGAGGGACCTGTGTTTATTTAGCCTGCAGAAGAGAAGACTGAGGGGGGATTTGATAGCAGCCTTTAACTACATGAATGATGATTCCAAAGATGATGGGGTGACACTGTTCTCAGTAGTGAGAGATGACAGAACAAGGAGTAAAAGTCTCAAGTTACAGCAAGGGAGGTTTAAGTTGGATATTAGGAAAAATTTTCTTACTATCCAGAAGAAAGCAAAACCCGACTGCTGTCAGTCTCTTTGTTGGACTCAGTCCATGTCCCCTTTACCTGGGGTGAGTCTCATGTCCAAATAACAAACAAACAGGAAAAAAAAAAAACCCAGTTAATTCAGTCACTGCTCAGCATAGTATCAGACTTAACTGATTTAAGTTAAACCAATTTATGGAACTTCTGTCCCAGATCCCCTATTTTAGTTATCTTTTGTGTTTTGGTTATTTTCCACAACGTCCTTTCTTCCATAACCTTTTTTCTTCTCCCTTTGAAAAACCCCACAGATTTAATTTTCTGAAAAAAATCTACAAATTTCCAGTGAATATCTATCAAACTTGTTTGTGCGTTTTTTGTGAATACAAGAGGTTTTATACTACACAATTTATTTACTCAAGAACTGTAAATAGACTTATATATTGTCTGCAATAAGCTACTTTCAAGCCTATAAAATATGAAGACAAAATAATCACAATTAATTTTTTTCCCCTCAGAACACTGCTAATTACAAAATGTCTACTCGACAAATCCAAATTTGAAAAAAATGTATCTGATTGATACAGGGGTGTAGGTTGTAGCCGTGTTGGTCTAAGGACATAGGCAGACAAGGTTCCTTGGGTGAATTTGATATCTTTTATTAGACCAACCCAAATAGTTGAAGAATAGTTATTAAACAAGCTTTCGGGTTCAAAAAACCTTCGTTAGGCTAAGGAAGTTTCAGCAGTTGGTGTGTGCTCTTCCTGGATGGAATGAAAAATAATTTCCGGTGGGGGAAATTCATTTCTGGTGGGGCACATTTCTCACAGGAGGGCCACACACTCTCTCCAATCTCTCAGTCCTGATCCTCAAGGGAAACTTACACAACACTTCCTAGAGACGAGCCTATGAACTCCATTTCATCAACCTCCTGGATACTAGAGATCATGGACTAAATATAGACATTGGATTTTTGATACATTATAATCTGCCTGGCAACTGACTCCCCAGGCCAGCCTCTGGCTTCTTTACTTTTCATTCCATCCAGGAAGAGCACACACCAACTGCTGAAACTTCCTTAGCCTGATGAAGGTTTTTGAACCCGAAAGCTTGCTTAATAACTATTCTCCATCTATTTGGGTTGGTCTAATAAAAGATATCAAATTCACCCAAGAAACCTTGTCTGCCTCTGATTGATACTGAATTCTATGGGGGAAAATTAGATCTCTTAAAAAATGACAGCATTCTACATCAAATGTCATGTCTACCTTGATTTTCCTGTGCAGTCTTCCATTTATTTTGATGCAACATTGTTCATGAAAAGATTTTGAACAATAAATCTAGACCTTTAGTTTTAGATACTAGCATGGTCAGAAAGAAGAGAGAGCACATTACCCCCCCACGTCAGGATCTTTTTCCTATTTTGAACTTAATTTATAATGTTTGCATTGGTACTGGACAAACATCTGTACACAATTTTTTTTGAGTAGAAAGGAACCTTTGTATACAACTTTGGGTGTGAAATCCTACCATTTTCTGAATGTATCCATGGTCTGCTTCTTTCAGGAATCAGAATGCATTTGTGTTTGGGTTCTTTTTTGTGTGTGTGTGTTAACAAAACAATTGTTTGCCCCTCTGCGTTATTTTGGGGATATCTGGAATTCACGTTCAGACAACAGTGGCTGGATGATGATGAAGATGATTCAGTTTTACAGTACTGTCAATTGCTATGCCAAATAACAAAGATCTTGCCTCAGAGGTCTTACAACTAAGATTTAATCCAGACTACAGATTTACTGTAGCCCAAGAGCAGCAACTTCATATACACCACACTGCTCCATGCATACAGCTTCCTCCAGAACTGGAAGTAAAGTAGGCACTGAGCAACAAAGGAAGAAAGCTAATTGACACTGTCATTCAGACAGCCTAATTAGTCCATCCTCAATACCAGCTTGTCTGAATGTTTCACTACCAGGCAAAGTAAGTTTACAACCTAGATATGGGCAACGGTTACAAATGTAGAGACTGAAAGACACAACGAATGGAAGGAATAGCCCATTGTTAGACATGCAGTAGAGTGTTAACTCAGTAAGAATGGGTTTTGAATGTAGTAGGATTGGAACAATGAACTAATAGGTGTTTTGGATATATGGGAAGTAACAGATTTTCCCAAATCTGTGCCAGTTCCTTAAAGGAAGGTCTAGATGGAAATGTAAAATTTTAAATGATACTTCCAAGTATACTTTCTGGTTTTAAAAAAGTTTGTTCCCTTATTTACAATAGTAATATCTAAGAAGGAAAATAATATTGGTTTTCCTTCTCATTTTTTCTTTTCTATTTGATAGACTTTGTTGAGTTTTGGGGTTTTGGGTTGCTTGATTTTAGAGGGGGACTGTTTATATTTGAATGGAGTGTAAATTGACAGAGCATTTTTTTAACATCATTTTTTTTCCAAGCCTGTTGTCAAGCCATTACACCTTTCTTTGTGAAACACTACCAGTAATAGTCAGTACAAATCTATAGTTTTAATTTACTTAGTTTCTGAGGAACATGCAAGATTTCATTTTATGAAATTCAAAAATGTATCCTGTTTTGTTTTTAATGACTGTGCATTATTTGGAAGACTCAAAAAACAAAACTAAATATCCCCCACCTCATCCCTTTTAAAATAAAGACAAGTTTTCCTTTCGGTTTATTTTAAATGTTCCTTAGTAGAGATTGTTTCATTCCTTAAAACCTAGAATATCCCTTTTAGAATAGCCATAAGTATGATGTTCCAAAGGACAGACTAAGCCACAAAATATAGATTGGTTTTTAAACAATGTTTAAAAACATTGTTTTTAAAACAATGTTGTTTTAATAATGGACAAATGCAAATAATGAGCATGGACAATGAAAGAATCAATCTTATCACTGTCTGTATGAATTCATTGCAAGCATTGATCGTATATTATGGGAAAGTCTTGCCTACATTTATATGGAAAGGGACAGAATCTGTTCTGTGCCATCTCCTGTCTGAATGGAGACCTATGGAGGTGAGGATCTCAGAAGTATCTTGACAGATTGGAAAGCTGTTAGAGCTAACAGAATGAAGTTCAGTGAGGAAAAATGCAAGGTGCTACATCCCTGGAAGAATAATCAAAAACATAAATATAAATGGGTGAAAACTGGTTGGTTGAAGGCACCATGGAAAAGGATTTTGAAGTCTTGGTAGATCAGAGGCCCATTATGACTCTACAGTGTGATGCAGCTGCATAAAAGGTGAATGCAGTTTTGGGATACATTTAGTAGAAGCATTAGGTGCAAGACATGGGAAGTAACTGGCACTGATTATCCTCATCTGGAGTACTGTGTGCAGTTCTGGGTTCCACATTTTAAAAAGGATATGGAGAAGTTAGAGAGGGGCCAGAATCAGGTAACAAAAATGATAAAGAGTTTGGAAAGCAAGTCATATGAGGAGAGGCTGAAGGAGCTAGGGATGTTCAACTAGCAGAAAAGGTACTTAAAAGGGCACATGATAGCAGTCTTCAGATACATGAAGAAGAGGGAAATCACCTTTTCTCAGTTGCTGTGGAGACAAGGACATGTACCAATGACTTGAAGTTGCAGCAAAGTAAATTTAGATTGAATATCAGGAAAAACTTCTTCACTGTTAGAATAGTGAGGCAGTGGATTGAGGTGTAGCTATGCCTATGTTCTACTGTGGGTATTTCCCATGCTTCTGGGGTTTCCTAGTTGCTATCACCTCTCTTTTCTGCTACATATATCAGAGTGGTGTAAGGAGTAAGGAGAGGGGGAAAAAAAGTTTCATATGTATTTCATCTTGTTCAAATCCAAGAAAATCCATGAATGAATCTAATCTTATTGCAGACTGTAATCCTGTCTTTAAGACTGAGTCACAAAAGAACACCAAGGAGGAGAAGGATGCACCCACCTTTGACATTAATTGTGCTTCATGGACTCAATAGGGTGAAATAATATTTAGGCATTAGGCGTTGTTTCAGAGGTATTTTGGCCCGTTTGGGCACCCAAAACACTGAATCCGAAATGAAACGGAAGGCTCTGAAACATCTCCAATACTAAACAAAACCACTCAAAATGTTGTGGACATCTCAGAATGTTTTGGAGGTGCCCCCAGGAATAGTCTGGCACAGCCCCAGAGCCCTCCTTTTAAAGTGCTGGGAGCCTGGGGCTGAGCGGGGGATAAGGTTAGGCAGGGCAGCCATGGGGACTTCTTCCATGGCTCCCCCCACTAGGGCAGAGGCAGGCACAGCCAGAGGAGGCACGGGAGAAGCCCCCATCTGCCCTGCCTAGCCCCAGCCCCCACCTGGCACAAGCCTCCCAGCACTTAAAAAAAAACAACCAAAAAACTCCTCACTCACTGGATGCAGCAGCGGCAATCAGGGCCTCTGAGGGCTTGTGGCAGAGCCCCCCAGCACAGCATTGGGCAGGGGAGAACAGCAGGGATCACCCCCCCTTCCTGGCAGCTACCCCATGGCGTGGGTGCAGCGTGGCTTGGCAGGGTGCTGTGTGGAGTCTGGGAGTTGGTGCTGCTGGGGCTGAGTGCTGCTGAGCTCCAGGTGACTGCTGGAACCACCCCAGCTCCCAGATCGTGCTCAGCACTCTCTCCAAGCCATGCTGCACCCATGCGACGTAACAGTTGCCATGTGGATGCCAGGCAGGGGGGCTATCTTAGAATGAACTACTGGGTTCAGAAGATTCCCCGTGCTTGAACAAAGGACGTACTCAAGGTTGTTTTTACCCTTGCAAAACTTTATTTAAGGATACTCGCAGAGGCAGGCGATAGAACAGAGCAGAGAACACGGTCACCTCACATCAGCCTTAGGCAGCAGCCGCCACCCGGCATGGTTCCCCTGGCCCCCTAGTGTCCCGATCCCAGGGATGCGAAAGCCTGCACCTGGGTTCTGCGCAAGTCAGAACTCTTGCCAGAGCTGAGGAATCTGTCATAATTTAAGAATGTACAGCTTATATAGTCTGGAGTAAATAACGTTATCTCAAGCTAGGGATTTGGTTATCTCAAGCTAGGAATTTGGGGATGAGTCGTGATCCAACACACTTGGTGTTTACCACATTCCACTGTATTACAACATTCTACTATCTAGGTTCATGGTCCAGTCACGCTCACAGAGTAGGAGGCTACGTGCCACTTCACTGGCCTACTATAGAATCAGCATGTAGAATTCTTGCTATTATCAAAGCTCTTACTATTACAGGGGCCAATCCCCACTGCCCCCATTGCCCTGCAATGCATGGGAGGGCTCTGCCATGAGTGCCCATAGGCTCCAATTGCCACCGCTGCAGTTGGTGAGTTTGGAGATTAAAAAAAAAAAAAAAAGCCCTGCACTCCCAAGCTACAGCAGCAGGGATCAAGGTCTCAGGGCTCATGGCAGAGCCCCCCCGTGCAGCATGGGGTAGTGTGAGGAATCAGGGATCGCCCCCTCTGCTTAGCACCCACATGGCAGCTGTCGTATCATGTGGGTGCAGCGTAGCTCAGCAGGGCACCACATGCTGTCTGGGAGCTCGGGTGGATCCAGCAGTCAGCCAGAGCCTGGCACCACTCAGCCCCAGTGGCCCCAGCTCCCAGACTTTTTTTTTTAAGTGCAGAGAGGCTGGGGCCTGGCAGGGGATGGGGCCGGGTAGGGCACCCATGGGGGCTTCTCCCGCGGCTCTGCTGGAGCAGAGGCAGGCATAGCTGGAGGAGCCAGGGGAGAACCTGCAGTAGTCTGGCTGTGCCTGCCTCTCCCCAGCCAATTCGAATCTCTGAAACAGCATCAAAGCCCCAAAACAGATTCAGCCGAATCAAAATGGAACAGTGATCCAAACACTGAAACAAATCACTGTCCTCTGAAACAGCCAAATCCGAAATGAAACACAGCAGTTTTGTACAGCCCTATTAAGCATCGAAGTCCACTTACATGCCTAATAGGTTGAACAGAATCTGGCCCTTAGGAGATTCCACTTCCACTCAAACTACAAGGTGAGAAGAAAGTCTACTAGAAGTGAGGTTTGTAAAATGACCAGAATGGAAGTGAACAGTTTTGTTTCCTATTAGGAGAAATAAGAAGAGCCCTGAATGAGCAGTCAGAGAATAACAAAAAAAATATTTGAAACCAAATGCAGTTCTACATAGGATAACCTTTCTTTTTTTTTGGTGGGGGGGTTGTCCCTAAGGTTTTGTATGGGG
>NW_005842146.1:1002882-1005261 GCF_000455745.1 Alligator sinensis
AGAGGGAAGAGTGGATTCTTGTACTCTTGCACAAATGCTTGCAGACACTTTTCTCACGACTAGTTTAAAATGCCCCGTGTCTCTGAACTGCTGTGACGAGCCTACATGAAAGACAGAATAGGATGCAAACACTGTTCACTTTGGAAATGATCCCATGGCTTCTCTCATGGCCGATCTCATTACCTGTGCCACTTGTGCACTTTGCAGTTTCCTGTTTTGCTGTGTTATAGCTTGATCTAAATTCCACTAAAGTGGATAGAAAGACACTATTGTTTACACAGGGCTTTACAGAACTACTGCCAGCAGCTTTCCATTTGCTCACTTCGTAAAGATGCCTGAGGTACTGCTGATCTTGAATGTGCAAAGATATGTTTTTCTTTTTCTCCATAAGGCAAACAGTATATATATATGTTTTTTTTCCTGTAGAACGTTGCTCTCGGCTTATGCATTTATGGCATAAAATAAGAGCTACCTACTTCTGTCCATTCACAACTTCAGAGAGTGTGACTGTTCCTCCATCCCTTCCTAAAACAATCTGTGCTGTTCTACCTGTCAGTTTTCCTGCCCATCTGCTGCTTTTCTACGGTAAATGATTGCTGTTAGCAAGCTATATTCAGTTGACAAGGGCTCCTAGTGCTTTTATCAGAAGGTTGGGAAGGAGAAATAATGTCCCTTATCCAAAACATTACATACCCAGCATCTGACATCCTTCTCTTTGCTGCAGTATTATTCAACAGCTACTGCTAAATTACTCAACTACTAAGGGTAGCTATCCTGGTTATTTTGGAGAGGAGAAAAACAGCATCTGAAATATACTGGAATATGCTATGTAGCTTTACTGTGTTGTCTTTGCTTAGTGTCAAGACTGATGGGTGATAAAAAACAGTGGATCCTCATATTGACCTGTAATGCTGGGCCAAGCAAGTTGAGGCAGTGTCTTTCTGTGACAGGAAAGATAAATTTAAAAATTCTACTATCAAGGAAAAAGCAGTTCCTCATTAAAAAATAAAACAGAAATCAGCTCTGAGGTAGAAAGGAGGCACTAAGCATAAGCTGGTATGTAATGCAGTGGGACTGCACACACGCCATTGCAGATAAAAAGGGTTGCTGTTGCTGAGACAAGTGGATATTCTGGAATTAAGTCTCTGTCAGTATGGTACAGACAGATGCTGCCTTGACAGTGAGTCTTTTGAGGAAAAGACAAGCAAGCTTCAGTGAGGATCAGTTTCTGAATTTGAAAACTGATGCCACCCTGCAAAAATGTTTAACAGGAAAAATACCAGTAGCACTTGTTATTGTACTTAACAAAACAGAACTGGAAGCTATTATGCTATGAGGATTATGCTACAGAGGAATATTAACTAATTATAATTTTAACATGATAATGCTTTTTGTGTGACTATTTATGACTGAATCAAGTGTGTTCTTTTGTCCAGATTCTGTTCTCAACATGGATCAGTGTAAGAGTTTCATAGTTTCATATTTTCATAGTAGCTAGGGTCAGGAGGGACCTGAACAGATCATCTAGCCTGACCCCCTGCCACAGGAAGGAATGAATGATGGGTTCACAAGACCCCAGACAGGTGATCATCCAACCTCCTCTTGAATTTGCCCAAGGTAGGGGCAAGGACCACTTCCCTGGGAAGTTGGTTCCAGATTTTGGCCACCCTAACTGTAAAATATTGCCTTCTGATCTCTAACCTAAACCTATTCTCCATCAGCTTATTACCATTGTTCCTTGTCACCCCAGGTGGTGCTGGGGAGAAAATGGCTCTACCTATCTGCTATTGATCTCCCCTGATGAGTTTGTAGGCAGCCACCAGGTCCCCCCTCAGCCTCCTCTTGCTGAGGCTGAGCAGGTTCAGGTCCTTCAGTCTGTCCTCATAGGGCCTGTCAAGCTGCCCTCTTACCAAGCGGGGGGTCTCCTCTGAACCCTCTCCAGATTGGCCACATCCCTTTTGAAGTGCGACGCCCAGTACTGGACGCAGTACTCCAACTGCGGCCTGACCAAAACCACACAGAGAGGGAGTATCACCTCTCTGGACAGGCTTGAGATGCACCTTTGGATGCATGACAAGGTATGGCTGGCCTTGCTGGCTGTGGTCTGGCATTGGCGGCTCACATTCATCTTGGGGTCAGTAATGACTCCGAGATTCCTTTCTGCCTCTGTGCTTTCAAGAGGGGAACTCCCCAGCCTGTAAGTATGCTGTGGATTCCTTCTCCCAAGGTGCAGCACCCTGCATTTGTCTACATTGAACCCCATCCTATTCTCATCTGCCCACTTTTGTAGTCTGTCTAAATCTAGTTGCAGCCTCTCTCCTTTCAAGTGAGTCCACCGCGCCCCACATCTTAGTGTCATCAGCAAACTTGGACAGCATG
>NW_005842146.1:1005332-1011388 GCF_000455745.1 Alligator sinensis
TCACCAGGTTGAGTACAACCCATCCACCACTACTCTCTGGGTGCGCCCCATTAGCCAATTTTTTACCCATCCAACTGTGCAGGCTCAATGCCACAGTCACTTAATTTATTGATGAGGATGGGGGTGAGAGACAGTGTCAAAGGCCTTCTTAAAATCTAGAAAGACTATGTCCACGATGACACCATCATCCAAGGATTTAGTTACTTGATCATAAAAGGCAATCAGGTTGGTCTGGCAGGACCTGCCTTTCATGAACCCATGCTGATTGTCCCTGGGCATGATCTCCCCTTTAAGCCCCCCACAGATGTGCTCCTTGATGATTCTCTCCAAGATCTTCCCAAGCACTGAGGTGAGGCTTACAGGCCTATAGTTACTTGGGTCCTCCTTCCTCCCTTTCTTGAAAATTGGGCCCACATTAGCCAGTTTCCAATTCCCCAGTACCTGGCCAGATGACCACGAATGCTCATACAGCTGGGCCAAGGGCTCTGTAATGACTGTTGCCAGCTCCCTCAACACCCTTAGGTGGAGGGCATCTGGACCTGTGGATTTCAAAATGCCTAGCCCTTCCAGAAGATCCCTAACTACATCTACGCTGACTGAAGGCCTGACAGAGCACCCTAAGATTGTCCCTACCTCTGGTAGGTGGGATATCCTGGTCCCTGTTCAAGAAAACAGAGGCAAAGAAACTGTTAAAAATATCAGCTTTCTTGTCTGGCATAGCCACAAGATTACCGTTTGCATCTTGCAAGAGCCCTACATTGCCTGGTGCCCTCTTCTTGCTCCCAATGTACTTGAAAAAGGAATTTTTGTTGTCCTTAATACTGAACGCTAGCCTGAGTTACATCTCTGCCTTGGCCTTCCTAATAGCCCTCCTACACTCATGGGCCAAGTAGGAGTACTCCTCCTTGGTGATAGCTCCTCCCTTCCACTGGTTGTACAGCTCCCTTCTAGTCCTTAGGCATTGCTGAATGCCCTTGCTGAGCCAAGGGGGTTTCTGAGCACTCTTACCCCACTTGCTTCTCTCAGGAACTGTTAACCTTTGGGCCTGGAGGATTGCCCCCTTAAGGTACGACCATCCCTCATGGACTCTCATCTCCTCTACCTTCTGGGCCCTCAGTGCCTCCCCCACCAGTCTCCTAAGCTCATTGAAGTTGGCCCTTCTGAAGTCAAGGGCTTTAGCCTTGGTGTGAGCCCTTGACGCCCTGAATTGGATAATGAAATCCAGCAGGTGATGATTGCTATTGCCCAGGTGGTCAAGGACCTGCAGTCCCCGCACTAGGTCATCCCCCGTGGCCAGGACCAGGTCCAGCAAGGCATTACCCCTGGTGGGGCTGTGCACTTCGTGGATAAAGTGAAGGTTCTGTAATACAGCCAGGAACCTATGCGAGCAGTCAGACCTGGCTGTCTGCTCCTCCCAGCAAATATCTGGGTAGTTTAGGTCACCCATGACAATAACATCCCTTGACCTAATCACCTCCATAAGCTGACTGGAGAAGTCCTGGTCCAGTTCTTCCTCCTGGTTGGGTGGACTGTAGTAGACACCCACTTTAAGGTCCCTTTCACCACGCCCCCCTTGTAGTTTGATCCATAGTGCCTCTGCCCAACCCTCCTCTAACTCGAAGCTAATCCTTGATGAAGAGGTTGCATTAAAACCTTAAATTATGGATTTTCAACCTTTGTGGAGCAGTCTATCCCCAGCAGCCAGATACGGGGGGGGCGGGGAGTGGAGAAGGGTATGATGCGTGGCTGAGTGTAGAGTGGCAGCAGCCATCACGTGCAAGCTTCCCTTGCCCTGCATGTCTGGCCAGGTGGGTGGTGCCTGCACAGCAGCATGGGATGGTGCTCCTGCCCCCTGTGTCCAACTGGGTGGGCAGTGCCAGTGTGGCAGCATGGAATGGTGTGTGGCAGCTCTCCATCCCCACCCGCGCATACCCACTATGGGCCTTCTCAAGTACCCCTGAGGGTATGTGTACCCCTGGTTGACAACCCCTGCCTTAAAGCCCTCTGTCATGTGACCATCTGGCTGAGACTCAGATCTTGATTTAAAGTGAAACACCTTCTTTACCCCAGATGTTGAGTCACTTAGGGATAGTATATCTAGGTATAAATTAAATGAATGACAGTTAAGGATAACCATCTTGGACACAGATGCTATTTCACCTACTGAGCATTTATGTGGATTTTGATGCTCAAGTGCAACTCTATTCCATCCTCTTTTAGTTCCTGAAAATGCAGTAGTGTGTGTCCTTTTGTAACATGTGGTCAATTGATGCATAAGAGTGAATCACAAAAATGCAAAAGGTGCAGAGAGGACCAACCCACTTTTTGCATTAACATTTTTTAAGTTACTTGAGAAGGGTGGAATTGTCACACTTAGACACCTAAATCCAGTTATGTGCATAATCGATGGAATAGTATCTGTGTATTAGTATAGAAGAAATAATCAGGACCCTATCTGATGGATGCCAAGGACCTTTTTTGCATAGACTGGAAAGAAAAATTCTGAATCAGGGAAATGCGTTATTTCAAGATAAGAAGCCCTAGCAAAGCTATGGCTGACAATAATGAATAATTCTCCTGTTACAAAGTTTAATTTTACAGTCAAGTGGGTGACATCCACAGCACCAATAGTTTAATTTTGTGTATTTTTTCAATACATTTGCTGTTATAACATTATGGTTGAGTGTTTTCCTGTTAATCTCACCTGCTAGCAAGTGCTGAAGCACTGTAAGGAGTGGCAAATTGAGTTCAGCAACTTCACCATGACAGGTACAGCATGTTGTGAATAAAGGAGGGGAGAGTGGTTCCTTTTCTCAGAATAGTGTCGTATTCCTTTGGGATGAACCATAGCAATAACTAGAGCTAAGTAAATAATGGATTTTTCCTCTTATGGCTGAACTGGAAAATCAGGCTGGGGAGGTGGATCAGTTCAGGTAAACAAAAAGAATTTTTTATAAGAAAAGTATAATTTGGGACAGCCCTAAATCTTGTTTTAACCTGAAACAATTTTTATTTGACTTCTTTTTATACTTTTAAAAAATTTAGAATAATTTAACAATAAATATGGATTTTATGACTTCAGAATAAGATTTCCAAAATTTACAAATTCCAAACAATGCCATGAAATCTGTCAATATTTTCAGAATCTCACCCCACCACCACACCTTTTCAGTTGAAACTACTTGCTGAATTTGCATAATTCATTTCCAGTTCATAAATAGGAATAAAGCATCTTACCCTCAAAAAACCTCTGTCTTGGAGGGTAAATTTATTCCTATTTGCCAAAATTGTTGTCTGGGTAATAACAGGAATGATGTTAGTGACCATTGACATTGTGTCATGATTAGGAACAAGCTTAAATGACTATCTAACGTAATGAAAAGCCATGGGGACAATTTTCACAAAAATGAGGCTGTTAATCCATTGAAGACTTGCTTGTGAAACTTTAATTGTTCAAAGATGTAGTAAAACTTTGAAAATGATCAATCTGGAAGCTTTATATTCTTTCCACTTGCATTCCACTGGATTGCAGTGATAAATGAACTACAGGTACAGGTAGGCAAGTATTTAGTGGGTATGTATTTTATAGAATTTTTTTTTAAGTTTCCTTAATTTTGATTCTAAATTATTATTTACTTGTATTGAGGTAGTATATAGGAGCCCCAGCTGTCGTTCAAGGCTAGTCATTGTAGAAGTGCATACAAAAAGGAACTGCTTGCCTGGGGAGGGGTTTACAGTCTTAAGTTCCTAATCACTGTTCCACTGATACCATTTTTGTTTTATGTGGGAAATGTTATTTGTCGGTTACAGCAGGTGTATAGATGTTTGGGTTCAATTTCTGACTGAACCAGGGCTTTCTGTGTTTTTTTCCGCTATATTTCTCTGCTCATCAGTTTATCCTTGTATAAAAGTAGTTTAATTACAGTAATAACCTACTTCACCTTGGGTGAACTTCATAAATGATGGGGCTTATTTATTGTCAGCAAAAAGCTTTGAGATCCTTTGGTGAAAGGCACAATACAAATGTGACATACTTTATATTTTATAATAAATAGTTATTTTAATTTATCATCATCACCATTATTGGTAATACTAGTACTGCCATTGCTGCTGCTGCTTCTGCTGCTATAAGCTATTTTCATTAGCCCTGATGCTTTACTTAAATTGGTGACTGGTTTCAGAGTTGTTTTCAGAGTTAATTTCAGTTCAACTTTCTTTCCATGCTGCTGTTTCAGGCTTCCCAGAAGCCAAGACAACTATTACTAAATTGATGTGTATTTGCCCTATATTCTGAAAGGTTTTTTTGCAGCCACAAAACTTCTTTTAGGTGTAAAGGGAAGCTTAGGTTTGGGGCACAAAATGGCAGGCTTCAAAAATTAATCTTTCAATTGAATCTTTTCTCTTTTCTTTCATAGATCAGAAGATGCACTCTGGTAAATCCAACCAAGTACTTGAGTAGTAGCTTGTTATGGTTTTGTGGTATCCCTTACTATGATTTGCAATTTATTCGATAGCTGTTTTCTTTCATCATGCTCATGCAGCTTTAAATGACAGGATAAGAATATAAGTTATTTTGCATATTCTGAAACTACTCATGCTAAGTTTAGTTGCCATGACCACAATCACAGCAACCCTCTTCCTTCTAGAAGTGAAAATGGCATTAATTAGTTATTAAAGCTAAGAAAGAAGATAGAAAAGCTAAGTGACGTAGTCTTTTTTTTTTGTCTTGAATTATAATGACAAATATGCCAGGAGTTCTTTCATGAATGAACAAGATGGAAGAGACTATGAACATATTTCCATTCAGAAAAAAAAGGGAGAAGAAAAAAGAAGTAGAAAACCATTTGTTAAAAAAGTATACAGCAAATGAAGCTTATACAAACAGGCTTTTAGTATTTAAAAAAATAAATATTCTAATACATGTTTAAACCAATTAATCTGCAAATGTAAAGCCATTCACTATATGCCAGTAATAAAAGGTTATTTAAGTACCTACATATTTTGTCAAAATTCTCAAATATTAAAATTCATTAATATTTATGGCTTTTCTTTTCTCCTATCTTCTTCCAGTCATGGACCTTAATTATATATATTGTTTAAATTTCCATGTTAAAGTGACAGATGTGTTGTTTTGAGAGGAACCTAACTGACCCTGACTGTTATGACATTGCTCAAGACTCTTCACCAACTGTGCAGAAGAGAGCTTTAGAAAAGCAGGTTTTTTGTTTTTTAAGAGTCTTTGGAATCTTTTACTCTTATCATCATCATCATTTTAGATTATGATGCTTGCATATAGGGGTGATAGGAATACTCAGAAATTTGTTAAAAAATTTTAATTTCCATGTTTGATTCTTTTTCTCTGGTGCAGTAGGAAGCCTGATCCAAAGACCATTCAGTAAGCAATGTGCCTATGAAACTACTCCTTGGCTTTGACAAGGGTTTTCTGGTGCTAGAGTTTTCTGTTGCTTAGTACAGTCATCCGAGTTTAAATCTTACAATTTATAGTGACACACCATCCAGTGATCTAGCCAGAAATTGCCGCTGGGTGTTTATTGAAAATGTCTATATCAGACCCTTTGAGTTGTTGAGATGTAAGTGAAAGTAACATTTGACTCCCTAACTCCAAGCTCATTTATTGTTTAAAATCATGTACCAGTAATGTAAAATAGAAAATCTGTTACAGTTTCTAGTAATTTGCTTTTATTCTGAAGAAAAATGTATGCAAAGACCCTAGGGAAGTCAGCCTGCTACATACAATGTGGAGCTGACAAGGCTATAACCACTAAGGCAATAACCACCTTAGAAAGACTAAAAGTAGAAACACTTAAAGTGCTTAATGGCACTGTATTATTAGGTCTTCAGTTTTCAACCTAACAAAAACAAGTCCTAAAGCAGATTTTGGTACTGTAAATGATATTCAGCTTGAAGAGACAATAATAAAGCACAAGCAAAATTTTGGTTGACTGTAGTGGGGAAAGAGCTGAACCAGAGAGCCAGTAGACTAATTGATTTAATATAATATTGGTTTGATCTGTTGTTATTAAACGCTTCTTGTA
>NW_005842146.1:1011419-1013369 GCF_000455745.1 Alligator sinensis
ACACTTTATAGCACTTTCCATTTGAAGTACTAAAATACTGTTCAAATAAAACGTTCTGTTTAGTCTTACAATCAGTGTTTTATAATCAAAATGATTTCTCCTTTCCCTATTATTATTTCCCCACTGACTTCTCGCTGGAGATAAGTTATTCAGAATGTCAACGTGTTAAACTCTGTTGGGAGGATGAAAGAAAAGTTATATAGGCCTTGTTTTGATAGAAAGTGTTAATTGTCATCAACCAGCTCTTGGAACTTGAAATAATTGCTGAAGTACTTGAAGCTGTTGCTCTGCTAAACAAATGGCAGAGGTCCTCACTCTTCCCCTTACAAAGCACCCCACTAGATTACGTAGTAGCACCTTCATTCTATAAACTGAGTAAAAGAGAATGGTTTGAGACTTGCTCACTCTTAAGAATGAGTCATTGGCAGATGACTGTACCGAGTTATTTACCAACATAAAAATACAATCCCTTATACCCCAAAGGGTATCCCTAACCTGTGGTAGACTGGGCTACTAAAAACCACAGTAAAAACACAGCCATATTCATAGATTCATAGTTTGTAAGTCTGGAAGGGACCTCGGAAGATCATCAGGTCCAGTCCTCTGGACCAGGGTCAAGAAGCTGTAATGTAAAGGTGTTAGAGAACTCTAAAAGTCACGCCCAGTACTAAGAGCCTGAGAAAAGTACTAGTTGATCCCTGGGCATTCACCAGGCTATATTATGTCTTTTCAGCATTTGGCCCACATGGAAGGGGGATGTGTAGGTGGGGCATGTTTTCATGGCAGCCTACCCTAGCATGTCCTACTCTGTGTTATTTTAGAGCTTGATCCAAACCTAGTGAAATCAGTGGGAATCTTTCCATCAATTTTAAAAGACTAGGTTTTGTTCTTAAGCTATGCTTTTTAAAGGAGCCAAAGGAAATTAGCTATCCAACTCCTAGAATAACACAACTGGAGTTAAGCACTTATATTTCTTAGGCTTTTTTGAAATCCAAGCTTTAATATTATGCTGAATATGCTTTTATTAGTCTCATCAGTCATATTTTCTTATATTTGAAATAGTAGTCTGGAAGTCTTAATTGTAGTTTACCATGTATAGTACACCTAAGTATAAAGATGTTTCTTTGTATGAGAAAAAATATCCCCTAGGTATGAACAGCACTGATTTATATATCTTCCACAAATGTCAGCCTTATTTTTAACTCTTATCGCTATCCTCTCTATCCTACAATCTAAATTCTGTTGTCATTTCTATCACATGTATTAATTATGAGAGTTAATACCCATTCAACTAGCTGGAGGCTTTTTAAAAGCATAAATAGACTGGGAGGCGTGTGTGTTTTTCATTTATTATTTATCTGGCATCATTTCCTAATAATAAAGATACATATTTTAACATCTTTCTGTACTCAGTTTAACAGACTTGGCACTTGTTGGGATGGACATCTACTAAGTCCTACCAAATTGTTGATCATATTTAATAGAGCTAAGTGAATAATTTGTAGGAAATTCTTTACTTTATGATTATTTTCTTTGTCTATTTTACTCTATGGATAGATCACAAAGAGTTCATTGCAATACTTGGTATCTGAAACATTGAAGCAGAGTCAGTTAGAGGTGATTGATTATGGACATTGTATGAATTCTGTTCATTAGATGGAAAAGCATAACCTTTATTAGTTTTTCATATTTTCCTGTGTGCACAGAGATGTCCATTCTAGTAGAACAGGGAGCTCCTCTCCTTTTTTCCCCCAATCCAGCATTGATCCACTTTGCTAACTGCATAGTCAAAGGGACCCAAGAACAGACATCTTGGAGAAGAAAGGAGGAAGACCACAATATCAGAGAGGTGATCTACACCTCTTCTAGGTTCTCTCTTCCAAACCAAAATCCAAACAGCAAAAGAGCTGACCTTAAACAGTGCCATGGAAATTCAGACTCCCTCCTCTT
>NW_005842146.1:1013400-1021550 GCF_000455745.1 Alligator sinensis
ACTTTGGAATTGTAGATAGGTGTGATGGTGAGTCAATGGAAACACCGTCTATAGGAACAGTACCTCAGCAGTTGGTAGGATCAGAGAAATCTGAGTAATCATAGATTTCATAGATTTTCATAGACATTAGGGCTGGAAGAGACCTCGGAAGATCATCGAGTCCAGCCCCCTGCCCCAGGGGCAGGAAGTCAGCAGGGATCATAGGATCCTGACAAGATAAACATCCAAAAGTCTCTTAAAAGTGTTCAAAGTAGGTGCTTGAACCACCTTCAGTGGCAGTCTATTCCAAACCTTGGGGGCTCGGACAGTAAAGAAGTTCTTCCTTATGTTCAGCCTGAATCGGTCACGGAGGAGTTTGTGACCATTCGACCGTGTCATCCCTTGGGGCGCTCTGGTAAACAGATGTTCCCCCAGATCCTGGTGAGCACCCCTGATAAACTTATAGGTGGCCATCAGATCACCCCTGAGCCTGCACTTTTCCAGGCTCAAAAGTCCCATGGCTCTCAGCCTCTCATCATAAGGTCTGTTTTCCTGACCTCTGATCATGTGCATGGCTCTCCTCTGCATTCTCTCAAGCTTCTCCACATCATTTTTTAATTGTGGAGCCCAAAACTGGATGCAGTACTCCAGCTGTGGCCTCACCAAGGCCAAGTACAATGGGAGAATGACGTCCTGGGATTTGTTTGAGAAGCACCGGTGGGTGCAAGCCAGCGTTTTGCTTGCTTTACTAGCTGCAGCATCACAATGAAGGCTCATGTTCATATTGTGGTCAATCATGACCCCCAAGTCCCTTTCTTCTGTAGTGCTAGCCAGCGTAGTATTGCTGAGCCTATAAGCATGCTGCAGGTTTTTCCTCCCAAGGTGGAGAACTTTGCATTTTTTGGTGTTGAACACCATCAGGTTCTCATCCACCCATTTCCTGCGCCTGTCAAGGTCTGCCTAGATTGCTCTCCTGTCCTCAGGTGTGGATGCTTTACCCCAGATTTTAGTGTCATCAGCAAACTTGGCCAGTCCACTCCTGACACCAATGTCTGCATCATTGATGAAGAAATTAAATAGTATAGGCCCTAGGACAGAGCCTTGAGGGACCCCACTGGTCAAAGGGCATCATGATGATTGAATTCCATCCACCACCACCCTCTGGGTCCTATCACGGAGCCAATTCCCCAGCCAGAGGATTGTGGTGAGGCTGAGGCCACAGTTTGCCAGTTTTGCCAAGAGGTGAGCATGGGATACCAAATCGAAGGTTTTTTTGAAGTCAAGATATATGACATCAATCTCTTTCCCCTTGTCCAAGTGATAGGTCACCTGGTCAAAAAGGAACTGAGATTGGTCAAGCAAGACTTTCCCACAACAAACCTGTGCTGGCTATTCCTCAGGATGTTGCCATCAGCCAGTCTGTTAAGGATGGCCTCTTTGATAATCTTTTCCAAGACCTTCCCTGGGATAGAGGTCAGGCTGATAGGCCTGTAGTTTGCTGGATCCACTTTCCTCCCTTTCTTGAAGATAGGCACCACATTGGCCTTCTTCCAGTCTTCAGGCACTTCACCAGAGCACCAGGAGTTCTCAAAGATCCATGCAAGGGGCTGGGCTATGATGCTTGCCAGCTCTTTAAGTACCCTGGGGTGTAAACTGTCAGGGCTGACTGACTTCCAGGTATCCAGCCTCTCAAGGTGTTCCTTCACGAGGTCAGCTTTGATGGAGGGTAATGAATCTCCCTCGCCTGGGCCTCCCTGTCCTGTAGCGGGCAGGGGCATCCCATGGGACTGATGGAAAACTGACGCAAAGTACCCATTTAGCAAGTTTGCTATTTCCTAGACATTGGTTGTCAGTTGTCTCATCTGGTTTAGCAGGGGTCCAATGTTGCCCTTGCTTTTCCTCTGGCTCCCCACATATCTAAAAAAGGACTTTTTTATTGTCCTTGATATTTGTAGCTAGCTGGAGTTCCATCTCAGCCTTGGCTTTCTTGATTTGCTCTCTGCAGGCCCGGACCAGTGCAGAGTATTCCTCCTTGGTGGTGGATCCAGTCCTCCATCCTTTGTAGGTCTTTCTTTTGAGATGCAGGAGGTCTGCTAGTTCCCTGAAGAGCCAAGGGGGCTTCTCTGCCCTTTTGCTACCTTTCCTCCAAGATGGGATAGACTTAGCTTGTGCATCCAGGATTGCTCCCTTTAGGAGCAGCCACTTGTCTTGGACTCCTCCCCCCCCTCCTTTGGGTTGTGGCCCTTGAAGGCCTCACTGACAAGCCTCCTTAGCTTGTCAAAGTCAGCTTTCCTGAACTCAAGGACTTCTGTATTACTGACTAGCCAGCTTTACATCAGATGGTGAAAGTGATCAACTCATGGCCACTGTCACCCAGCTTCCCTTCAATCAGTAGGTCGCTGATTAGGTCATCCCCGATTGCCAGTACCAAGTTGAGCAGTGCTTTACCTCTCATCAGCCCATAAATCAATAGAGAATACTTGTGTACACTCATTTTTTTTTGTAAATTTCTTGGTTAAATGAGTACAAATACAATACCTTGCCCAGAAAAAAAGGGCAGAATGGAAAAGCAGATCTCCCTACTGCAATTCCAGGAAAGCCTACAAGACTTCTGTATCCTTATCAGGAAGTACATGTACAGCTGAGATAAGGTATTATAATAGGAAGACAATTCAAATAAGGCACTGGAGATTTTACGTGTGTGCCAAAAAGCTGGCAAAGAGGGTTAATTAGAGGTTGGGCGTGTTAAAAAATATGAATACTTTTTCTTTCTTGGGCACACGGGCACAAATACCCTTCTTCAGGCATAGAAGGGTGGTTGTGCCCAAAAGCTTGCAAAAATAATCTTTCCAACTATTTAGTTGGTCTAATAAAAGATATCACATCTATCCAAAGAACCTTGTCTGCATGACTACATGCAGTCTTAATTTTAAAGGGTATTGTCAGAGATTTCAGTGGCCCATTCAGTTGCCCCTGAGTTTGTTAAAGAGATCCTGAAAGACCTTTAAAAAAACTGGCCCTGCAGTGCTCACTGTAGCTTACTATATGAAATACACCACTTATGTGAATTATATGTAGGAGTATATATAATTCACTAATTTCCAATACTTGCCAAGGTTGGAAACTCTATCTGCAAGCACATGAAATAAATCAGTTTCTTTACTGTTTGCAAGAACTCAAGTGGATGGGCACCATTAAAGTTAACCCATTTTTCAGTTCAGTCAAATATTTGGAGGCAATTTTCAGTACCTACCCAGTTCTTTCTGTGATTAAAACTAGCCTAATACAAATTTGCCTCCATCTTTGAAAGAGTTTCTACATTAAAGTATAGGAAGAGAGAGATGCACCCTTAATAAAAATGGAGCCCAATAATGTTGAACTATCATAGAAAGGAACTCAAGAAGTCAGTTACTCCAATCCTTTGCTCAAAGCAGAGTTGTTCCTCTCTAAATCATCCCAGACAAATGATTTGTCTTGCCTTCACTTAAAACTTCCAGTGCCAGAAATTCCACAACCTCTCTAGTTAATTTGTTGCAGTGTATAATCACCCTCCTGGTTGGAAAGCTTTATCCAGATAGCTCACCTACTGGTAAATCTTCCTTGTTGCAATTCAAGCCCATTACTTATTGTATTGGCCTCTATGGGCACAGAGAAAAAATGATCATCATCTTTCTAAAAATATTTTTTTGTAGTTGAAGACTATTTCAAATCCCCTGTCAATATTTTCTTTTCTTAGAATAAATATTACTAATTCTCCCAACACGTCCTTGTATGTTATGTTTCCTGGACCTCTAATCATTTTTGTTTCTCTCTTCGGGACTTGGCCAGATCACAGTTTACCACTGCTGCTTCTCCCTGGCCAGGCTGAGGCCAGGACCAGGACCAGGACTGCCACTGCCACTGCTGACTGCCTCAGAGCTGCTATCCACAAGGGGGAAGAGTAGGGGGTTAGAGGGGCAGCTGTTTGGGTGGGAGGCAGCAGTTTTGCAGGCACAGGCACAGAGGAAGAAAGTGGCAAGGGAAGAAGAATTCAGGGGGTTGTGGGGAGGGGGCAGAGATAGGCAGCAGTGGGCTGGGGTGGCAAATGGCAAGGGGCATGTGGTAGAAGAGGAGTAGGCTCAGACATGAGGGGCACCAGGATGTATATGGCAAGGGGCATGCAACTATCAAAAGAAAATCTACCCAATACAATCCAAACAATTAACACATTGCACTGTGTAGAAAAGCAAATAAATTAGTAATCTGCAGCTTCCAATTATCTTCCTCATTCCTCATTAACAGTAATTACTGCTCATTAGGAAAATAACTTGTAATCAATGTGTAAAGGTAAAAAAAAATGTCTCTAGTGTGTTCTTCTAAAATTTTATTCCTTTGACAGCTCAGTTAAACTGATTCTTTCACCCAGGAATGTCTATACTGCCTAAGAGCACCTGCTACAGTAACAGTTACAAAATAGTTTCATTTATAAACTAATTTATAATTTTTTTCACACTTTTACAATGCTCTGAAACATTTACTTCTGGGGCTGAAATTGTCGGTGTTTTCTCTCAAAAGGCAGATCTTAGAATATTTAAGTGGTTCAGTGAGTACAGTTAAAGAATTTCTCTTTTAAAGAAGTCTTGATCATTTTAAAGCATATCCAGATTTGAAATGTTAGAACAGAGAAGGTATACTAGGAATGAGAAGAGCACATTTATTAGAGTGAAATATATTAACACAATTCTCCATTAATTTACCATCCCTTCTATGGAGTGCTGACCAGCAGGCTTATTGCTGGTAGTGGACTATTTGAAGAAGATGAACTGCTTCTGATTCATTTCAAAACAAAACATTATTTACTACAAGACTTTTATTTCATTCTGTTTTACAAAACAAGAAGAAAAAAAATTGATCGTATTTGCTTGCATCTACTGAAGATCTTCCATGGCATGTGAGTGTGGGGTACTGCTTAAATATTTCTGGATTCATAGATTTCATAGATTTTTTGGGTCAGAAGGGACCTCAATAGATCATCGAGTCCAACCCCCTGCCCTGGGCAGGAGAGAGTACTGGGGGTCAGATGACCCCAGCCAAGTGTTTGTCCAGTCTTCTCTTAAAGACCTCCAAGATAGGGGAGAGCATCACCTCATTGGAAATTCCATTCGAGATTCTGGTAACTCATGAAAAAGTTCTTCCTGATGTCTAGTGTAAACCTGCTCTCTGTTAGTTTGTAGCTGCTGTTTCTAGTCACTCCAAGGGGCTCCCTGGTAAACAGAGTATTTCCTATCTCTTGTTCCCCCTCTCTCCCCACCCCCGATTAATTTGTAGATGGCCACTAGATCACTTCTCAGCCTTCTCTTATGGAGGCTAAAGAGATCCAAGCCCCTCAATCTCTCTTCATAGGACCTTACCTGCAGGCCCTAAACCATATGAGTGGCCCACCTCTGGACCCTCTCAAGCTTATCCACATCCCTCTTGAAGTGCAAGGTAGACAGAATTATTTTTTAAATGGCATTGTGTATTTGTTTTTTTAAAGAATTACCATAATTTCATGATGGACTGTTGTTCTTGGTCCTGAAGGTTCCTCCACTAAATCATAGGAGACCTCACTGGTTTGGAAGCAGTATTTTTCACTGGAGGTATAGGATCATAGGAATGTAGGGAAGAAAGGGACTTCACAAGGTCATCTAGTCAAGGCAGGATCATCCCAGCCAACTGTCTGTCTAACCTGTTTTTGAAAGTTTCCAAGTATGGCAATTCCACAACTTCTCTAGGTAGCCTGTTTCAATGCATGACATCTCTCATAGTTAGAAAGTGCCTCCTAAATCCCAGCCTAATTTCCTCAGCTGCAGCTTGAGGCCATTTTCTGTCCCTTACGGACACAGAGGAAATCCCACTTCCTTTCTTCCTATAATCAGTCTTATCTTCTGCAGGCTAAATAATTAGTTCTCTCAGCATTTCCTCATAATTCTTGACTCTGAGGCTCCTAATAATTTTTGTTGCCCTTTGCTGGACTCTTTCCAAGTTGGCCACATCTTTCTTAAAGTATGGGGCCCAAAAGTAGACACAGTACTCCATGTGAGGCCTCACCAATGATGAATAGAACAGAAAAATCACTTCCCTTGATTTGCAAATGATACTTCTGTCAGTACTGCAAGTTATACTCCTGTCAGTGTGCTGTTGGCTTTTTTTGCAACAAGAACACACTGTTGGTTCATATTCAGATTATGGTCTACTCTAACCCCCAGGTCCTTCTCTGGATTACTGAAGACTACCAGTCATTCCCTAGCCTGTAGTTGTACATGTGACTATTCCACCCCAAGTGCAGGACTTTGCACTTTTCCTTGTTGAATCTCATATATGAGTTTGTTTGCAATCTTTCAGTTTTTTAGTAAGACCTTTATGAAGTACAACAACCAATCTAGAAAGTCACTGAACAGTTTTAAAATAATAAAATAATAGTTTTATTATGAACATGTTTTTCTGAGGGCTCCAACTTAGACAAAAGTGTAACCTTATTTCAAAAAAGTGATTGAAACAAATGTTTAAAATAGTATGCCATATAAAAAAGGATTGTGAATAAGTTTGGAAATGGGTTTCTACATTGGAATATATCATGACCAGTCCTTACTAAATGCTGGTTATATTTCAAATACTTTTCAGACAAGGAAGTTTAAAGAATATAACAGAATGATTGTAGTTGAAGTTCTGCGTCAAAGAGAGAAATTTGGAGGCAAGTATGGAATGGGTTTATTTTTATAAGACTTGTGGGATTTTCAGGAATACATAAATAGACAGCCTGCTTAACTCATTAAAAATTATCATGGATGTCATCAGAATGGAATCAGTGGAAACAAGACATTTAACCTACATACGCTGAAAATCTCACTTCTGGTTCTGGTTTTGAGCACTTGACTTGCCACTTGCCATGAATGGTGGTATGGCTAGACTTGTAGGGCTTGTTACATGCTCTAAGAACTGAATGGTTACCTATTGATTAAACAGGACAGCTTGAACATTGTTTGTATAGTATATAAATGTGGGGTTTTGTTTGTTTCATTTCCAAAGGAATAGTGGGCATTTATACATGTGATATGAGAGTGTTGGTGTGTGTGTGGCGGGGGGGAGCGGGAGGAGTGGAGATGGACACTTCAATTAGACCGGCTCTGAGAGCTGCTTTTATCAAACACCCAGTGTTGTGTGTATCGGTGTCCCTGTGCTGAAAAATGGCACTGGGGGCACTTTAACTAAAGCTCATCCTCGCTACACATCTACAGGAACCCATTAAGTGCAGTGACACGTCTTGTAAAGGTGATTATTGCTTTTTTTTCTCATAGTGAAGAAGAAATTGGGAAAGCATTTTTGCATTTTACCTTTAGTTCAGTTTTTATTCCAAAGTAGTGGACTGGCTCCCTAGAGAAGTCCTTCACATATGAGCTTTACCCTTATTGTGAAAAGTTCCAGTGTCTAAAGAATAGAGTAGTCATCTGCAGTCCTCTTTTCAAAGCTCTTATGAGTTGTCACAGTGTTCCCCAAGCAAGTATTTGCTCAGAACTCACAACCTTGTCTGATCTTTTTGAGTATCCCTGAGCCAGCCCAGACAAGACTTCTATAGTGGGGTGCTTTTGATTCCAAGACCTCAAGGCTCATTCTTTCAATCCCTGACATGCCTCTCCTCTCCCCACCCCACACAGTTACCCAGGGTCCTCCCTCAGGGAGCTGCCTTCCAATTCAGTTCCTGAAAGAAGGATCTTATCTCTTCAAAAGGGGAAGGAGCCCCACCTCAAGCTCCAGGTAGCAAGGCATACAGCTCATCTTCAACAAAAACCCTTTCTTGGGCAACTGCAGCATAGCACTCAAAATCCTTGCATCCACTTTAAAGAGTTAAACAGTTCCAATCCTGTCTGCATAGCCCTGAGCACTCTGAAGTTAGCTCAGCTGTTTTCTCTGCCCTGCTCTAAGGCTGACACCTTCCTTTTCACACCTTTCTCTACATTGTTTCATTACTTTATGCTAATTTCCCTCTTTTGCTTGATTGCCTCTTGGGTAGTGGGGTACTGTCTGTCAAGGGATGTTTGTCAAAACCATCTGAGGTGTCAGTGAGACTATTCCATTCTTGGTGAACTGAACATGCATAGATTCATAGATTCATAGATGTTAGGGTCGGAAGGGACCTCAATAGATCATCAAGT
>NW_005842146.1:1024182-1058319 GCF_000455745.1 Alligator sinensis
TATATAGGCACTTGAGCCCTGTGACTGGTGCCTTTTTTGCTCCCCAGCTCCGATTCCCAAAGGGCCCCTTATTGCTTACCTGCTTTTTGCTTACCTGTGCTGTATTGCTGTCTGCCCCATGGATTGCAGGTTCCCGATGTTCTCTTTCTTCAGGCTGGGCTGTCCTTGTGGGTGCCACATGGTTTGGTCATCCATGGCTTCCCCCGCCCTCATCTTCCCCTCCCCTCAACGAGCCTAGTTTAAAGCCCACCGGAGGTGATCCGCCAACCTAAAAGAGAACACATGCTTACCTTTGGGGCCAGGTGAAGCCCATCCCAACTGAGCATGTCCCTTGTCATGATGTGCGGGTCGTTGTCCAGGAAGTCGAAGCCTGCTTCGAGACACCATTGCCGAAGCTGCCAGTTGGTCTCTCTAATGCAGTTCTCGCGCCGTCTTCCACATCCGCTAACTGGTAGGACAGAAGAGAATACCACCTGTGCCCCGAACTCCCTCAGCATGCCGCTCAGAGCATGGTAGTCCGTCATCAGGTGATCGGGGCTTCTCCTGGCCGTATCATTAGTACTCACATGGACTAGGACCATGGGGTAGTAATTGGTGGGCTTAATCCTGGCCTGGATTATTCCTGTCACATCCCGAATCTTTGCTCCGGGCAGGCAGTAGACCTCTCGTGTTGAGGGGTCCTGGTGACAGATGGGCCCCTCCGTACCTCTCCGGATGGAGTCGCCTATGTGATAATGTCACACTGATCATCTTAGTGCTAGTAAAGAACCTCTTTCTCTATGTAAAGGTAGTCAGGGACTACCTTGCAGTACTGCAACAACATTACATCAAGAATACACTTAAATCAGAAATATTAAAGTAAAATTGTAGTCTGTTTCAGGTGTCCTGGGCCAAAGCCATTAAAAATATTAAAAATAAGGATCTGGAATATGATCTAGTATGCTATTGGGACCTATTAAGGAGTAGAGGACAGGTGCAGTGTGCTTGTGGTAGCACATATTGCTGAGATGTTCCCCACTAATAAATATTCCTCCAGGCTGACATCCAGAAAGTAATACAATTCTTCAGAATTATTTTTTTTCCCCTTAAGTTCAACTTCATGCAGGTACTGGGGCAGCCAGTTCAGTTACAATTATTTTGTTAAGCATTTGATGAACTAGTAAAATGTCAGTTGAAACAAACAACATTCTACACCCAAAAAAGCTACCCTGTGTTACACCTTTCCTGCCTTCCATTTTAAGAGTAAAACTCATAGAAAAAGTATCATTAAGAGGCCATTGGGATCAATGGGGTCATGGGACAATAAAATGAAGAGGCGTGAAAGAACAAAGGGATGAAGAGGTAGCATGAAACCTCTGTGGCAGTGATTAAACAGATAGAAACATTTTACCTGTACTGACCAAAGGGTATGGGGCATAGGAAATCATCACCTTCACAAAGCCAATACAAAAGGTCAATTACTGTAAGTACTAATGAGTTTGAGTGTGAGGAGAGCAGGAAAGGATTATAGAAACCTAAATGGGATGTTGCAGCTATTCAGAGAATCAGCAAGAAAGCTTTTTTTGAATCATCACTCCAAATAGATGCTAAACTAAGATGTTTTCATTTGTTTATAGATCGCAAGATACTTTTCATTTAGTCAGGCAGATTTTTGTGTGTCAAACCCTCATGCTGCTATAACAAAGTTCTAAATAAGGTGATGGTTAATCTTGCTACTATTTGACTTCCCATGAGTTATAAACTGTAATCAATACAGTGTTGTAATGATGGAGTATTAAATGTGTGTCCACAAAAAAATATAATTTATTTCCTGGTGGTTTGCCAGACACTGGACCATGTAAGCTAGTGTTTTAGGTTTAAATTTACACTGCATATATGTTCTTTTTTAGCTAAGTAAGAACTGTGAAAATACTATACTGTAATTAAGGAACAGAAAACAATGTAGCAACTTTAATTTGGGAAGCTTTTTTTTTTTTTTTTTTGCTAAGACAATGTGGAACAATTTATTAGTTTTACTAAAATCTATATGATTTATGGGTTTGTTTTAGTGTCTGGTTGGGCAAAAAACAAAGCCTGAATTCACATTATGATTTCTGAATGCCAACACCCCTTCTTTATGCTTCATGTTTAGAGACTGAAAAAGATACTGATAAAATGACAAGACTCTATGATATTGACACATCTATTAGGCAAAGAAAAGAGCTTGGAGTGAAATACTACTAACTGAAAATCAGTGGGTATTTTACTGTTGACTTTGGTGGATTAGGGTTTCATTCTTGTTTGTCATTAAATGTATTACTTAATTTGACTGCTACTAGGGAAAAAATCATCACCCAAGAAATTTGCTATGCAGTCTGACTGATTTTTCTATACTGATATTATTGTCAGAGCTGGTAGCCTATCAATCAGCAAGCCAAGGAAGTATGGGATGGATGAATGGACTGTAAAGTAGCTAGAAAATTGACTGGATCATCAGGCTCAGAGGGGAGTAATCAATGGTTCAATGTCTAGCTGGCAGCCAGTGTCAAATGGAGTGCCACAGGGGTTGGTCCTGGGGCTGTCTTTTTTCAATATGTTCATGAACAACCTGGAAGATGGGATGGAGTATACCCTCAGCCGGTTTGAAGATGATACCAAGCTGTGGGGAGTAGTAGATATGGTGGAGGGCAAGGATAGGATTCAGAGAGACTGCAACAAATTGGAGGATTTGAACCCTAAGAAATCTCATGAGAAGTGCAAAGTCTTGCACTTAGGATGGAACAATCCCATGCATCAGATCAGGTTGGGGGCCAACTGGCTAAGCAGCAGCTCTGCAGAAAAGGACTTAGGGTTTACAGTGGACAATAAGTTGAATATGAGTCAACAGTCTGAGCTTGTTGCAAAGAAGGCTAACAGCATACTGGGCTGCATTAGTAGGGGTGTTGCCAGCACGTACAGGGAAGTAAGGTTTCCCCTCTATTCAGCACTGGTGAGACCACATCTGGAGTTCTGTCCAACTCTGCCCTCTTCCCCCACCCCTCCACCCCCACAGAAAGAATGTGGACAGATTGGAGACAGTCCAGCAAAGGGCAGCAAACAATGGTTAGGGGGATGGGGCACATGTCCTATGAATAGAGGCTGGGGGAACTAGGCTTATTTAGTCTGGAGAAGAGAAGACTGAGAGGGCATTAAATAGCGGCCTTCAATGACCTGAAGGGTGGTTCCAAAGAGGATGGAGCTGGACTGTCCTCTGTGGTGGCAAATGACAGAACAAGGAGCAATGGTCTCAAATTGCAGACAGAGTTGTTTAGGTTAGATATTAGGAAAAACTTTCTCATGAGAAGGGTAGTAAAAGCACTGGAATAGGTTACCCAGGGAGATTGTGGAATCTTCATCCTTGGATGGTTTTTAAGGCCTGGCTCGACAAAGCCTTGGCTGGGATGATCGAGTTGGCAATGGTCCTACTTTGAGCATTGAGTTGAACTAGATCTCCTAAGGCCCCTTCAAACCCTAATTTTCTATTATTCTGTTTCTGGAATGGCATCTTTGCCAAATTATGTGGGCAAATTTTTATATGCCAGGTGTCTGCCTTAAACTGACTATTTCTGGAACATTTCAGATAAAATAGGTCTGTTCTTTCTCAGTATGAGGTTAACAAAATTAAAATCTGCCCATGTTTTAAAAAAATGCTTACCACCATGTTAGGAAAAAGTTTTACCATCTTCATGCTTTGGAACACTAATTACAGATATGTCAAGAATCTGTCTTTTCCATCTCCATGAAGATTCACACATCTTCTGCCAAGATATAAACCTCTGAAAAAAAATCTCATTTCACACATATGATGTAGAGTTGTTAGAATCTGACAGCTAAATTCTCCAAATATTCCATCTGAACTAGTAATGCTTCATCTGTTCAGTTTTTGTGTGCTGACAGCCCTGTGCGTAGATCATTACCAGAGTGACTGAAGGTGAATAGGGGTGTAGGTTGTAGCCATGTTGTTCTAAGGACATAGGCAGACAAAGTTCTTTGGGTGACACTGATATCTTTTATTACACCAACTTAAATAGTTGGGAAATTTTTTTTTAGCAAGCTTTTGGGTTTAAAAACTCTTCATCAGGCTGACGAAGCCTCTGCAGTTGGTGTATTTTCTTTCTGGATCAAATGAATAGTAAAGAAGTTAGAGGCTGGTATGCATGCAAGACAGACAGTCAGTGAAGATGTAAATTGAGGAATCAGTGGGTGAGAGACAGGCTGGGGGAGGGAGGCCTGGAAAAGGGAGGGTGAATGTAGCAGTTAAATAGTGTAGAGGTACCTGAGGAATCAGATGTCAGGCAGGTTATAATGTGTCATAAATCCAATGTCTATATTTAGTCCATGATTTTTTGTATCCAGGAGGTTGATGAAGTGAAGTTCATAGGCTCATCTCTGAGAACTTAATTTTTATCATTTTTCATATATCATTTTTAATTATATGTAATTATGTGATTTAATTATATGTAAAAATTAAACAAAGTTAAACTGCTAAATATATACATTTAAGCTAAATATACATTACATTGAAAAGCAAGGAAATATTTTTCATGAATAAAATTAAATTTTGCAGTTATTTCCATTTCATATGTCTGGAATTAGACCCACTTTCCTTTTTCTTTTCTTTTTTTTGATATTGATACTTGGACTAATATTTTAATGAAAAGTTATTTCAGAAATTATAATCTATTGGATATCAAGTCTTCCATAAGAAAACATAAATATTGAATTCTAGAAAGAATATGGCTTCATTTATATATATGGTAATGAGTTATTTTAATGGTATCATCATTGAAATTTCAGATTTTAAACAATCTTGAAGCTTACCCAACCTCACTTTTAGGCAAAAATTATTCAATTCCAGTGAAGTACAGATATCAAACTATTCAATATTGTCCATAGTCTAAAATGACACTAATACTTCCAGGTGTAAAAATAAAAATGACAAAGTGAAACTGATAGTAGGTCATAAATATATTGCAGGTAGAGAGGTTATCCATAAATCATTGCCTGATGACACGCTTGTGTCTGTGAACTTATTGAAGCAAAAATACACATGTTGGAGCATTTCTGTACTAAGGTTTATGTCCCATAAATGACCTCAGTAACTCAATGAATTTGGAGACATCCATAAAATTTGATTGAGGTGTCCATCATTTATGATTCTCTCTATAAATTCAATTAAGATAGGTCAGAAATTACTTCAATGTCATGAAATTCAGCTCCAGGTTCTTTGGCTCCTTGTTCTCTAGTGTCATGAAAATCAGGACAGGATTTTAAATGAACCTAATATGTAAGAAATTATAATTTATTAGTGAATTAATGAATCAGCTTGTTGCTATAGTAAAATGATGCTCAGGATAGAGATGAGGAGCAGGAAATTGGGTTTCAGGCAAATGGGCAGAGGCTGGGACTAGAGCCAGAGCTATGGGACTGCTGAAAAGGTAGGTGGGGAGAGGGAAAATGGGACTAAGGGAAAGTGTGGATGTTAAAGAGGGGCTCTGGGTGTGGGGAGCCAGAGGATGGCTCCGGGGCACCTAGAGAAGTTGCAGGGAGCGGCAGTAGGTGCTGGGAGCTGGAAAAACGCTCCAGCTGCTCGAGAAACCTGCAGGACAGCCAGGAGGATCTGGGAAGCTGAAGGGCAGGGGGGATGACTACAGAAGGTGTGGGAGAAGCCTGAAAACAAAGAGACAGACAGCAGAAAATCACAGGAAACGCGGCAGGAGAGACTGAAAGGCGACAGGGCAACAGGAAAGGAGAAAAAGGCAGCAGAAAGTCACAAGGAAAAGGCAGTAGGAGCAGGAGGAAAGTAGAAAATCACAGGAAAAGCAGTATAAGAGACTGAAAGGCAGAAAGGCAGTGGTAAAGCTGAGAAAAGCAGCAGAAAGTTACAGGGAAAAGGGAGTAGGAGCAGGGGGAGAGCAGAAAATCACAGGAAAAGCGTCAGGAGAGACTGAAAGGTGGCAGTGAGCCAGAAGCAGGAGAGGGAGAAATGAGACAGATGTTAGAGGGGCGAGGAGCAGAGATGGGAGCAGGGCCAAACCATAATAAAACAAAACCCAACTTAGGGATCCAAATAACAGTTTTATTACACAGACAACACAGTACACAGCCCCATGAAGTTATTGGTTCACACACACACACAAGCACTCACAATGGCAACAGGAGAAAGAGACTCAGTGGAAGGGTTGGAGTCCAGGTGGGGAAGAGAAGCAGAGTCCAGGTCCTTGGTTGAAGAGAGGGTTGGGGGATGATAGCTACCTATCCAGGCTGGAAAGGGGTCCTTGTCCAGTAGGAGTTGTCCAGAGGGGGGTCACTGGCAGGGCCTCTGGGTGAATAGGTGGTGTGGCATGGTGCTGGTCCAGATGGAGAGGGTGTCCCACCGGGTCTGTCTTCACTGCCCCTTTTTATAGGTGCAGACCTTGTGTGACCCTGGTGACAGGAGGCATGCCCAGGCAAGGGTCAGCCCCTGACATACTGAGCATGTGTGCTCCATGCAGGGATGTGCAGTTTCGGGTATCTGTAATGGTGCGGTACAATGGTAGAGTTGCTGGTTCTGCAGTGTCTTTTGTCTTTCAAATGCTGGGTTCTTGTCTCTGTTCCTGGGTGAGATCCATGGTTCCTGGATAAATCAATGCAAGGTGATGGCCCAGTCATTACAGGCCATTCAGTAGAGGCCTGCTACCATTGTATTTCAATCATTCCCAATCACTCATTCATCCGGGAACCAATTTTCATGGGAGGGATACATGAATCATACAGTTGCAATGCAGGGGATGCCCAGGCAGAGGACACAAGATGGAGACTTGACATACAAAATGGAAACTTGACATTACCTTGGTTCACTTACAAACACAGGCCTAAACCATACAATATCCATATGAAACAATAAAAATCATTACAAAAATGATAATAATACAATATACAACAGTAAAAATCAATACAAACCTAATAATAGTACAATATAAAACAGTGGATATCCAAAACCAAAAACTTGCTACCAAAATAAAAATGTTAAAGCTTATCCTAAGTCTGAGCTCACTTATGCTTGTCTATAGGGAATGGAGAGGATGAGAAAGAAAAGCCAGAAATAATTGGGGAAGGGAATGGAATGCATATATTAAAAAAGAAAAACTGGGAGTTTTGTTTTGCTACATTAGTAGTTTTATGAAGTTACTATGAAAAGCCACTCCCTTCCATGTTACCATCCTAACCCAAGATATTCTCTTACTAAACTATTGCCTATTTGGATCAACTGAAACTAAGTGAAAAATCATGTCTATTTTGTCAAATTTTGTTGTGATCAAAAAATGAACGAAAATTGGGGAAAAATCAAAACTTAATTTTCTTTTAAAAAATCACTCATTCTATAGAAAATTATTCATATTTAATGTTTATGAAACCCATTCTCCTGAAAAAAAATAAACGTTTCTTAAACTGATCTGATATTATTTTGAAGGTATTTTTTTACAACTGGAAGCTCTGTTTTTGTTTTAATTCTGGATGAAACTAGTTATTTTCCCCCTATTTTTTCCAGCCAGCAAATAGAAAAATCAGGTTTTGTACAGCTTTACATTCAAGTCATGAGAAGCTTCAGAGTTTCTCCTAAGTTCCAAATAACATAAGAACAGTAACTCTTCAGGGTTAAGTCCAGCATAGCTCTGTAACATATTCTAAACTTTAGTTGCAAAGGTAGCCCTGATTACTTCAGTAAGACTACTCATTAATATTAAGGATGAGTGCTTTGCTAAATCAGACCCTTAATGTTTTTGCTACAGTCTTCTTGAAAATATTCATAGCACATGTAATAAAACAAATCAAACTATTAAGCCACCCAAAATGACTTTTGGAATTAGATTTATAGGCATGGGTTTTAGTCACAGCTCAAGAAGCCATTATAAGTCAATAAAATTAAAATACTTACATTACTAGATCATAATTTTAAATGGTTGATATGCAAGATAGTAGTGGTCAGTGTATTAATTTGAACTATCAAGGGAGAGCTCTTTCATTATCTCTACAAAAAGGATCTTCAGCATCTCTCTTTGATCTCACTGGGCAGGTCCAGATGAGCCCGCACATGCCTCTTGCAGTGTATCAAACCCTTTTGGGGTTCTTGAAACCCTGAGGTACTTGCCAGGGCAGCTTTTTGTACTGATGGGGCCAGGACAGGTGCTGGCCCCAGGCTCTAGCTCCCCCTGGCTGCAGATCTGGGAGGAGCCAGGCAGGCTTATTTTTCCCCAGGTGACACAATTTGCTCCACAACAAAGTGCATGGCTGGGCACGTGCACTAAGGCAAAAAGCCCCAGGTCAAATTTGCACCACTTCTATTTGAGCTGCTGCAAGTACACATGCCTGCACATATGGATGTGCCCACTGGGGGCATCTACATGTGTACTTTATTGTGGAACTGACCAATTAGCTCCATAGTAAAGCATCACTATTTACCCGTGCAGCACTATTAGGCTGGAGTAAACTAATTAACTGTGCCATAGGATAGTAGTAGCTGTCTGCCAGCTAGCCCCACATTGTAGCACCCTTGTGCCCCAGCCAGATCCTCTGCAGCACAATGAGCTGGGGAAGCACAGCCCTAGGCTGGCAGGCTGACTAACTTGGGGCCTCTGCCAACTGGGGCTACTCCCCCCCCAGCTCCTTGTGCTGCAGTCCTGGGCGCACACATAAATGCTGTGCCTGGCATTAATAAACTCCAGCACAAACTGCTCCAGTGATTATTTAGCCATGCTAATTGCCCATTTAATATATTTTTAGAAGTGATGAGGCTAGAGAAAGATATCCCTTGCAAAGATCAAGCTACCTCTGAGTATTTGAGAGCATAGGGAATGAGTTACCAGAAAGACAAGTACAATTTTACCCTGTTCTATAGTGAGAGCTGTTCCTGTTTGTGTCTTGCTCCTCTCAGGCAGTGCAAAGCCTTTACTTTTTCTTTTCTTTTTTCCCCCAGTTCTTTAGTTCTTCAATCATTTCTGTTGAGTCTTCTGTTCTCCTTGTTCACTAATGTTATGCCTAGGTGCACTGAGCCCAAAGACTTTTTCAAGTTTGGCATAATCCATTATTTAAAGAGTTTTATTTATGCCAACATGTATACAGAATACCAATGTATGGAAAATAACTGTGGTTTCATCCAGAATTAAAAAAAAAAATGTAGGTTCCTATTGTAAAAAAAATACCACCAAAATCAGATCAGTCTAAGAAATTTTAATTTTTTTCAGGAGAATGGATTTCATAAAAATTAAATATAAATAATTTTCTATAAAATGACTGAGGGGGTTTTGTTCCTAAGGATGAGCGGAAGAGCTGATATTCAGCAGTATAACAATAACAAGGATAACTGAGATGTCTATCAGTTAAAGAATTATAAGAAACATATCTTGATTGTAATAAAGTGAGAAATGTAATATCTAAGGTAGTGGCATAAGACTTGCTTCTGCAAGGTACCTTATAAAGGCAGATTCTGAACCAGCACAAAGCCCCATTAACTTACAACTTTTGCAGAAAGTCAGGTAGATAGGACCTTATAGACTAACTGAGATATAAAGAGAGGGTTTTGTGAACTTGAGTTCACTTCATCAGATGCAAGATTAAAATATTTGGCTTAGGTGTTTCCTCCTCCTCACCCTCCTCCTTCTTCCATCCACTCAGATGCCCCGAGGTCATTCAATGCATTCTTGAGCCAATTGATTTATACATTAGCTTCAAGGAGCTTAATCTGCATATCAAAAAGAAAATTAAGATGTAATTTTATTATAGTGCATATGCACTTCCACAGGAAGAAAATAAGGGGTACGTAAGAAAAAACACCCTTCAGGTAGTTGAAGGCTGCTATTAAAGCTGCTCTCAGTTGCTTCTTCTCTAAATTAAATAAGCCCAGTTACCTCAGTCTTTCCTCACAAGTCATGTGCCCCACCCCCGTTTACATTGCCCTCCGCTGAACTCTGTCCAGTTTGTCCACATCCTTTCTATAGTGGGGGGCCCAAAACTGGACACAGCACTCCAGATGTGCTGACTAGAGGAGACTAATCACTTCCCTTTATCTACTGGCAACATTCCAACTAATGCAGCCCGGTATGTCATTAGCATTCTTGGCAACAACAGCACACTGTTGGTTCATATTAAGCTTACTGTCCACTGTAACCCCTAGATCCTTTTTTGCAGAGCTGCTGCTTAACCAGTCAACCCCTAGTACTATTGACCCATTGTGTACTCCGTATACAGAAGAATATACAAAGTGTCATACTGAGTCAAAGCAGTGATCCATTTAACCCTGTATCCTGTCATGTGTAGATGCTGTAGAGGGAGAGCACTAAACCAGATATCACTAGAATGATCTATCTCTATTCTGTACACCACTGACATCCACAGGGAGGGCAATAAATAAATAAATAAATGAATAAAATGAAATAAAAAAATTTAAGGCCCAACTAAAAGGTCACCTATGTTTAGTTATACGTTTGTGATTATATCTTTCAGTGCTTCAATGGGATTTAGGCATGTTCTTAAAATTGTGCTTATGTGTACTCCTGATTTGGGATGCTCTGTTAAACTGGGGTTTAAAAAAGGAAGGAGTAAAGACACGAGGGTAAAAAAAAGGGGTGGGGGTATTATGAGCATTTTTTGTGAATTTTTATTTAACACAGAAAATGTTGAATGACTCTTGAAATATCATAGTACCTAAACTTTTTAACCACCAAGCCAAATAGGTTGTATAAAGGAATTTTATAACGCATAAGGTGCAAGTGGCTTGACACAGGAATACAGACAGAAATTTGCAATTTGCACTGCCAAAGACTTTCAGTAATTCCCCTAATGTGGGTGAGCAGACGACGTGATCTACTAGTCATTCATGCAGGTTATGGACTTAATTGTGTGTTTAAACTTGTGTTTTTAACCACCTAGGAGCTCAATCCTGCAGGCATAATGCATAAAGGAAGTTATCAAAACAAGTACCACTACTGACAGTCTCCATACTTGGCAGAGCTGAAATACACTGCCAAGGTAGAATTTTTTTTTTTTTCTTTTGCACATGTTTTGTGTTGTTTATATTTAAATGTCCTACATAAAAGGATTTTAGCCACATACCCAAGAAACACAAATGCCTGTAACAGGACACTTTAACTTCCCTGAACATTCCATCCCTGACCAATACAGACACCAAAATGAAGGTCAAACTTACCTGGCAAACAGGTGCCTCTACCTGGTGAGAAGGATGCACTAGTTTGTAAAGCAGGATGTGGATGATGTCATCTAAAGATATTAAAGTAATTTGTGAGAACTAGGATGTGTATTCTGTAAACATGAAGTTGTTTTGATTGGTATATAAAAAGAGGCCTGGAAACCATTCATATTTGTACTGGGGTTATGTTCAGGCCTGTACTATGCCTGCAAAGGATTCAGCCAGCACCATGGACCAGTCTTTGTTAGTGTCTAGGCTTATTTGTAGACAATAAAATTGGCCAAGCTCTTTTTACTAAGATTTGAATCTTACAGTCTTTTTCTTGTAACAATGAGGTTGTTAAAGGCACATGACAAATTGCAATGGCAAGGCTTTTTGATAATACATAATGGGAAACCATGGAATAACAAAATAAAATACCAAAGTGGAAATGTAGACAGTACTATACTACTTGCTAGCTAGTCTAATGACACTTATGGGATTAGCAATTAGAAAACTGCCAAAATCAGATAATTATAATAACAAATGTTATATATGAAAGTAAAATAACTTGAGTTTTTAAATTAAATATATCACAAATCACTTTTAGAGCAGGATTTTATAAAATATTGGTAGTGTAACTATTATCTACCTGACCAACATTCGTCTTTCATAGATTTCATAGATTTCATAGACATCAGGGCTGGAAGGGACCTCGGAAGATCATTGAGTCCAGCCCCCCGCCCAAAGGGCAGGAAGTCAACTGGGGTCATAGGATCCTAGCAAGATAAGCATCCAGTTTCATCTTGAAGGTGTTCAATGAAGGCGCTTGAACCACCTCCGGTGGCAGGCTGTTCCAGACCTTGGGGGCTCGGACAGTAAAGAAATTCTTCCTTATGTCCAGCCTGAAACGATCTTGAAGTAGTTTGTGACCATTCGACCTCGTCATCCCTTGGGGCGCTCTGGTGAACAAACGTTCCCCCAGATGCTGGTGGTCACCCCTGATAAACTTGTAGGTGGCCATCAGATCACCCCTGAGCCTGAGCTTTTTCAGGCTAAAGAGCCCCAGGGCTCTCAGCCTGTCATCGTAGGGTTTGCTTCCCTGACCTCTGATCATGCGCGTGGCTCTTCTCTGGACTCTCTCAAGCTTCTCCACATCCTTTTTGAATTGTGGAGCCCAAAACTGGACACAGTACTCCAGCTGCGGCCTCACTAAGGCCGAGTACAGGGGGAGAATGACGTCCCGGGATTTGCTTGAGAAGCATCTATGGATGCAAGCCAGCGTTTTGGTCGCTTTACTAGCCGCCGCATCGCATTGCAGGCTCATGTTCATCTTGTGGTCAATGATGACCCCCAAGTCTCTTTCTTCCATAGTGCTAGCCAACATAGCACTGCCGAGCCTATAAGGATGCTGTGGTTTTTTTTCCCCTTGTCCAGGTCAGCCTGGATCCTCCTCCTGTCTTCTGGTGTGGAAGCTTTGCCCCAAAGTTTGGTGTCATCGGTGAACTTGGCCAGTCCGCTTCTGACTCCAGTGTCCACATCATTAATGAAGATGTTGAACAGTATGGGTCCAAGGACAGAGCCTTGGGGGACCCCACTGGTCACAGGACACCACGATGAGTGACTTCCATCAATTACTACCCTCTGGGTCCGACCCCGGAGCCAATTTTCCAGCCAGTGGATCGTGGAGGACCCAAGGCGACAATTGGCCAGTTTCTCCAAGAGGCGATCATGGGACACCAGATCGAAGGCTTTTTTGAAGTCAAGATATATGACATGAATCTCTTCTCCCTTTAACAAGCTTTGAATCAAAACCTATGCTCAATAACAACATAGGCAGAAACTGAAGTATCATCAGTGAAGTTAAGTTCACTACAACAGAATGTCTTTTCAGCTGCTTATGCCATATACCAACACAGAAACAAAACTGAGCAACAAGGCACCTGGATGAGATTGCAATCTGAGCTGAGCCTTATTGATTGATAAATCTATGTATTGATCTATCTTCTGGTTATGATATGATTGACTGATAAATGATTTCAGACCCAGCCCCTTGTTGACTTTAAAAAAGTATTTCTATAATAAAGTTCTAAAAGTTAATGTACCACTAGTGCCTTCTTCTGCCCCCTAGCCCTGCCAGTATTGGAAGCCTGGCCTTCTGCAAACCTTCATCTGCCACCTAGACCTGCCAGTATTGGAAGCCTGGCCTTCTGCAAAAATGAGCATCTGGGCAGCTATCTTCCATGCTTTATGAGAAGATAATCTTCCATGCCTTCCTTTACTTCCCCCAACTGCAGCCACTCTTTGCTCCCCCTCAACACCCTTTGTGGAAGACTGAGCATGTGTTTCTCTGAAACTGTGAAATTTCTCTGTTCTGTACTGGGCCGCTAAAAAGATCATCATGATCTGCCTTGCCAATTTCCTGTTCAGCCATGCAACCCAGAAGAGCCACAGAAACTGACTCAGAGGGACCAACTCTGCTGATATCCTCCATCTGTTTCAGTTCCTAGTCCAGGCACATCTCTTCTTTAAGTTTAGGCATTTCAAATGTGTAACATTATTTCAGCACCTTGGAGATTTAAGAAGAATATTGCAAGACTTGCAATAATTTAGTAAAGGTCTACAAGTTAATGCTATTTATGTATATATGTGTGTGTACACACAAAAACAGCTCTAGTTGTGGACAATAGCTTCCAGGACATTTTATGGATCCTAATGTATTATCATGGTGTAGAGAATCCAATAAATTCTATCCTGTGAACCTGAATTCACTGTTAGAGACAATGATATGAAAGTTCTGATCAAAGCCATCCATCCTTGGCTAAAAATGGCCAGCAATCTCTGTCTGAAGGCAGGGTAGATTTGGACTTTATACTATAAATCTCTGATTTAGTTAATCTATAAACTTTCACTGCATCAGATGCTCTGAAAGGACATACACAAAGAAGTGTATCAAATAAAAGGAGTCATATGAATACTGAAGATAGGGAAGGGGGATGAGAGAGGGAGGGCATGCACTGCTGGGAGATGCAAATAAGTAATAAACCCATAGACACAAAGGGGTCACATAAATGGTATAAGAATCTATAGGTTTAGTATCTGTATGTTTTGTGGGGCAGCAAAACATAGGTAATTAGACTAGACTTTATTATGATGATAGAGACACTGGTAGGCTTCCCAACTGCTTGGACACTGTAGATATATCAATAAAACATTGCCCAACTGATCACTGTTTCTCTCTCTCTTTCTCTCTCTCTATTTTTATATATATATATATATATATATATATATATATATGTATTTTACACTGTGACTCTGGGATTTTTTTTATCAGTGGTTTTTCAGTTTTTCAATAGGGAACACCAGAATTCCTGTTAGGGAGGCAAGTGGCAGTACCCTGCCTGCTCAGAGCTGTCACCTTCGACCCACCTGGAGTTGGCTGACCTCCTAGCCAATTGGAGCCAGGAGGACATTGTTTGACAGTTGAAAGCAGGCCACCACACCTGGAACATCTTCCTGGTGATAGCTGCCCAGTTGCCTCAGCAGCAGGCACACGTGGCAGTAGTGCCATACAAAGGCCAACCCTGCAGCCACAGTCCACTAGCAGCTGGCCCAGAGAGGTAGATGCCTCTACTGCCTGTTCACTCCCCATCCAGGCCTGGCAGGTGCACAGCAGGTCACAGCCAGGCAGCAGCCCCCACTGCCAGACTGCTGCAGTGGGGAAAGGGGGCAGGGAACTCTCAGGGCTAGGCTACTTCAGCAGTCCAGCTGGCACAAGGGGTAGTGTCCCTGTGTACCAATTGGCTGGGCCCCAGAAGCTCCTGAGAGCAAGTAGCCCTGAGGTACTTGCCAGGGCAGCTTTTTGTACTGATGGGGACAGGACAGGGCAGATTTTCATACTGGTGGGGACAGCACAGGTGCTGGCCCTGGGCTCTACCTGGCCCCTGGCTTCAGATCCGGGAGGAGCCAGGCAGGGTTATTTTGCCCCAAGTGGCACAATTTTCTCCACAGCAAAGTGCATATCCAAGCACATGCACTGAGGCAAAATTCCCTGACTCAAATTTGCACTGCTTCTATTTGAGCTGCTGCAAGCACACATGCCTGCATGTGTGGACATGCCCAAGAGTGCTAAAAGAGCTGGCTGACATCATTGCTTAACCAATGGTGAGGATATTTGAGAACTTGTGGCACATGTGAGAGATTCCTGAAGATTGGAAGACAGCCAATGTGGTGCCTATCTTCAAGAAAGAAAGGAAGAAAGATCCAGGGAACTACAGAGCAATCAGTTTGACCTGAATCCATGAAAAGATCTTGGAAAAAATCATCAAAGAAACAATCAACAACAGGCTAATGGAAGGCAACATTCTGTGAGATAGTCAACATTGCTTCGTTGCAGGTAGGTCTTGCCTGACCAACCTTGTTTCCTTTTATGACCAAGTGACGTATCACCTGGACAAAGGAGAAGAGGTTGATCTCATATATTTAGGTTGATCTCATATATTTAGATTTCAAAAAAGCCTTTGACCCATAACATCCTCATGGTAAAATTGGGGAACTGAGTCCTCTACAGTCTTACGGTCTGATGGCTGGGGAACTGGCTCCACAGTCAGACCCAGAGAGTAATAGTTGATGAAACTGAGTCAACATGGTGCATGGTGACCAGTGGCATCCCCCTGGGCTCAGTACTTGGGCTAGTACTCTTCAGTATATTCATAAATTATCTGGATTTGGGTGTCAGAAGCAGACTGGCTAAGTTTGTGGATGATACCAAATTATGCGAAAGTGCAGTCACTCTAGAGGATAGGCTAGCAATTCAGGCTGACCTGGACAGGCTTGCAAGGTGAGTAGATCAAAACCTGAAAACATTCAATATGAAGAAATGAAAGGTGCTCCACCTTGGGAGAAAAAACCCACATCATACTTATAGGCTTGGCAGTGCTACACTTACTAGCACCATGACTGAAAAAGACTTGGGAGTCATGAGTGACCACAAGATGAACATGAGCTAACAATGTGATGCTGCTGCTGGCAAAGCAAATAAGACTCTAGCTTGCATCTACTGATGCATCTCAAGCAAGACCCAAGAAGTCATCCTCCCACTTTACTCAGGGTTGGTGAGGCTGCAGCTGGAGTACTGCATCCAATCCTGGGCTCCACACTTTAGAAAGGATGTGGAGAAGCTTGAGAGAGTCAGGGGAGAACTACGTATATGATTACAGGTCAAGAGAACAGGCCTTATGAGAAGAATATGGGACTCTTCAGCCTGGAGAAGCAAAGGCTCAGGGATTTGTATTGTAGCAGATCAGAGCAGCCTATAAGTATACAAGACATGTGTATCAGGAACTGGGAGAATGTATGTCTAACAATCACATACTGCTGGAAGACCATTTTAGACTGGACATAAGGAAAAACTTCTTTATTGTCCGAGTCTCCAGAGTCTGGAATATACTCCCCCCAGGAGTGGTGCAAGCACCTACTCTGGATACCTTTTAAGAAATGCTTGGGTGCTTATCTTGCTGGGGTGATCCGATTCCAGCTGACTTCCTGGCCCTTGGACAGGGGGCTGGACCCGATGATCTCGTGAGGTCCCTTATAGCCCTCATGTCTATAAAATATATGAAATCTGTATGATTTATACCATACAAACACAATCCAGTCTGTGGATGATTTCTTGCTTCACAATTTCACATTCAAGTTTGTTTTTGAAGTTTTCTTGTCTAAGAACCCGAGGTCAGTAATGGAATGTCCAGGGAGCTTACGGTGTATTGCTACAGGCTTATGTGTCTTTCCAAAACTGATGCTAGGTCAGTTTTCATTTTTTCTTACATGTAAGGATCATCCTGTCTGTCCAATGTAGACATCAGGGGACACTGTAAGCAGGTGATGGAGTATAAGATGTTAGTAGAGATGCAGATGAGTGAACTTTGGATGTTATAATCAATGTTATTTGGTTCAATGATAATGTGGTCTGTACTGATGAGGGGACATAGCTTGCATGGCCTGATGCCTCAGTAAGAATAGGAGTTAGGTGGCATGTTGTTTCCAAAGACACAATTTGAGTTTGGGGGCTGTTATTAAGGCAAGCAAGCTTGTCCTCTATAGTCATCCTTTTCCAGGAAGGGTTGGAAGTTATTAATGAGGTGTTCAAGCCAGGGGCTATAGGTGACAACCTGAAGTGTAGGAATCCCTACTCCAGATCTTTTTAGGTGTGCAACCTAGTTGATGGGAACAAAGCAGATATGGTTGCAATGCAGAGCTTGGCTATAGATCACAGCTTTGGTGGTGTACTTCAAATGGAAGCTGGTGGTGTGAAGGTAACTGGGGCAGTTGGTGGGTTTCTGATACAATATGGTAATGGCCATTGCAAACTTTCACCATGGTGTCTAGCAAATGATTTTCTGGATGGACTGTTCCTGAGCTAGTTAAGTGGAAGGGTGGAAGTTGTTAAAAGTCCTCATAGGCAGACAGGGTTCTTTGGGTAGATGTGATATCTTTTATTAGAACAACTAAATAGTTGGAAAAATTATTTTTTTGAGAGCTTTTGGGCACAAACACGCTTCTTCAGGCATAGACTCTCCCTATGTCCTTAGACCAACACAGCTACAACCAACACCCCTGAAACATTAAAGACCTCATGCAATTTGTCTAGAGATTCCTTCCCATATGTTCATATGATGAAAATGTACCTTAGGTATATCAGAGTGGTGAGAAGACAGCTGGGGAGGAAACTGACTTAACGGCCTGTCATAAGTGTCATACATGTGCCTATGTTAATGTAATTTGTTTGTAGGTATTGGGAGTCTCCAAATCTAAAATAGTTATGTGTGAAGACAAAACAGGACTGTGCTATGGGAACAAATGCAATGTCCTTGTTGGAGGTAAGGTTTCTTATGGCTTGTAATCCATCCTCATGTGGGGTGTTGATGTATAGAGATGTGACATCCATAGCAGTCAATATTATGTTTTCTGGAAGGTTGTCAATGGAGTCCAGTTTCTTTAAGAAATCTTTGGTGTCTTTCAAATATCTGGCAGCTCTGGTAGCATATGGGAATAAGATAGAGTAATTGTAGCCAAATCTCCAGTGTCTGTATCACACAATGTCTGCATCACACAAAATCAGCATAAATCTTATTGAAAGCCTGGTACATGATTTGGTTCCCACTGCAGAAATTAATTTAATGTTGAACAATTTCTTCCTCATAACCTTAACTTTCCACATTCTCTTCACACTCACCACCTCACAGACTCCCCTAACACTTAAAGTGGTTGTGTGATTCTCTCCCTGAAAGTTGGGAGTTAGATCTTTGCATATGGGTCACAATTATTTTTTTTAATTAAGATTTGCCTGGAATAGATAATAGAGATCAAGAAGGTATTTATTTGTGGGGCAGCTTCTGCCTTATTTGGACAGAAGGGATCATGTTGCATAGTACAGCACACCCTGCAAATCAATTTCTGGCTGTCACTAAAGGAGCATCCTCCGCCATCTCAAGTTCTGGAGAGTGTACAATTACCAAGTCCTCCAAGCTGTCCCAGAGGGACTTTTTCCTCAAGTGTAAGTCTCTAGTTGACTTCACTGTTATCACTGTATCACCATCACTTCATCTCCACCAACTGGATGACTCATTGCTGCTGCTGCTTTTGCTGCTAATGCTGAGGGGCTTTGGCTATGCTAAGCCTTCTGCACAGCCCAGGACAGTGATGATGCCAATTGCCTATGGGCAGTGTAAGAGAGACCTTTTTGCTGCTGGTTTCATCATTGTCATCATAATTCCCTGTCATGTCACAGGAGTACTTTGTGTGTACTGGGATGGGAAATAAGGCATTAAACTGGTAGCTTGTATTTACTGCTGCCAGGTGGTAAAGAAACAACCTCATGCTTCCTATCTAGCGACCAGAATTTCTAGTTCTTATTCTAATCCTTTCTTGCTCTCATTCACACTTTTCACGTCATCATCCTAACCCTTTTCCTGTGATAAGCACAAGGAATCCTTTGTTAAAAAACACAGCAGTAAGTGTCTCTATGGGCCTCAGCCCTATTCTCTTCTGATATTTGCCTCCCTCACAAGTGATTACACTCAGGTTTGATAAGTTAAATCATTTTTGGTCAGCACCTTTCTGAAATGGATACCAGATACTAGTGAATCTATGGAGATGCATCCTGTTTCTGACTCCACACAATTGAGATATAACGTGTCCCTTTTGGATAAAGACTTTGGTCCATTGGGAATGTTAGGAAATTCTAGTACTGTTCTGGACACCTGCTTTCTGAAGGAAGTGGAAGGATGAAACTGAAATGAGAAGTAAAGATGTTATGAGGAGATGAGGCTCATATAAAATTAACAGTTCCCAAGAAGAAATAGGAGTAATACCGTTATGGGAGGAATAACATAGTACTATTAAACTAGGGAAATACAAATCTATAATAAGAACAGAAGCAGAAAGAAGCCAAGCCTGTAAAACAACAACAAATTAATGAGCTGATCCCTAACACAAGCAGAAGGACACACAAGTCATTCATTTCTGTTATTTTATCTCTTAAGTCTATATAGTCTTTTGGTTGAACATGTCACAAGGGATATCTGGTTTTGGTGAGAGATCTGGGGCATTTGCTTCCAAATGGGGGAAAAAATAATATAAGGTGAAGTTTCTCTGGTGAGAAGTGTAGCCAGGTTACTGTAACATTAATTGTAGTACTGTATTCAGCCACTGTTGTAATGGTGGATTTCTTTGTGCCACTCCCTGACCTGCAACAACCAAAGGTAGCACCTGGGATGACTGCCCCAATTTCTGTCCTCAATTATGCTGTCTTTGGTACGTAAATGTATATATGCAGTTGGTTTATTTTCTCAGGGTAAAGTGGCCAGAATGAATGTTCCTTTTGACTAATGCAGGCTTATATCTATATTCAGTATTGTTACTAGGTGCTGTGGGATTTTAGGATCATCTTTATTTGGCACTAAGATCAGTAGTGGAGGAAGATGTGGTGGGAACTAGAATATGTTTTTAAGTTCCTGAGATTCACCAGTGTTAGAATATATTTTCCAATGTTTTTTTTTTTGCTTTGGTTGTGGTTGAAGTTAAAATGGTTACCAGTCCTTAAAGCAGGAATAGGCAACACATAGGGAGTAGATGGGGGGGGGCATGTGCCCCCCTGAGATTGGCCCTTGCCATCCAGGAAATGGGGGGTGACAGCCTGAGACTGTGGGTGCACCGAGCGAAGCACCAGTGGCATTCTGGTTTTGCTGCTGGCACTTCCGTTGGTGATCAGCTGCTGGGAGACCCCCCCCCACCGCATCAGCAATTGGCCGCTGGTGGCCCCCCGTATCAGGAGGTACCAGTCACCCAGGAAAGCAGGCAAAAATACAGGTCATGTACTAGATATAGAATATGCCCAAGCTTATCAGGTTTTCTTTCCTAGACTATCCCTGTCATCTTATTCTAGTTCAGATCTGTGTGCACATTGTATATATATATATAAAAAAAAAAACCCTCTAAGATTTGTGTAGGTGACCTCTGGAAGTCATTTATCATTCTTCCAGTCAACATGGTCAATTTTCTGTTTGGAAACTAGTAGCAGGTCTTTCTTCAGACTATTTTGTATATCCCTATACTTTTATCAAAATGTAGGTAAATTAAACAAATTAGATGTAACCACAACAAAACAGAGAAGTCAATGCCACCAAAACTCAATTCTTACTGTTACTATTGAGGTTTAATAGGACAAGACCATTTGTATGAATGATGGCAGATACTTGTTTGATAGCACATGGAAACATGACAAATTATAAGACTGGATGTTTCAGGGGTGAAAACAAAATGCAAGCCTGATGGGACTCAGATAATGAATTTCCCTGATAAGTGAACAACATTATCACTCTTAGTTGTGATGGAATGTGAATGGATAAACCTGATAGTAGAACCGCATTGTCTTGTTTGGGAAATGTCAGTACATGAAAACTCTCAATCAGAAATGCCCTTGCATCTGCTATTTTCATGTAAAGAAGCATTTCTCTTTCTCTTTAGCTATCTGTGAAGCTATTTCAGGTGGAAGGTTTAATTAATTTATTACACTGAAAATGCCTGATTAAGGCTTAGAACAGTAATTAGATCTGAGTGCTGATTATAGCTGACACACTGCCTGAACTTGCCCTAAGACCAAAGGAAATGATTAATTCTTGGGAACCAAACTTGAAATCAATTTAGTTTTAGAATTACAACTTTGACATTAAAAAAATAAATAGAAATTTCATGATACAATCATGGGTATTGCTATTTAGGTGCAGAACTGTCAGTATTTCCAGTCTGAATGCACTTTTTATTTTAAAAAATATTTATATTAAATTTGAGTCTTTCTTTAAGTTTTGGGAGAAAGAGGGAAAAAAAGAAGGGTTTGATAGAAACAATTTGGGAAGGGATTTGTTTTTGGCACATCAAGTTACAATTTACTATTTTATGCCAAAAATAGCTGATACTTCAGCTTAAAATATGTCTGTTAGCATTATATTTTCATGGTGATGACTGTATATTATATTTAATTCATATGTTCATATTTAATATTATATGAATAAAACAGTACCAGTGCAGTGTTAATATTGTAAAAATAAAGCCCTCAAAAATGGGAGCTTTCCAAAAGTAAAGGTCAAGCATTCTTCCACCCCTGCCCTCTCCCCTGCCCCCCCCCCCCCCCCCCCTTTGCTAATTTCTCCATAGACAGGATGTCATCTCACTAGTACCATAAAGTATTTATGGTCACAGAGGAAATAATTATACTGGAACCTATAGAGGACTGCATTTCATACAAAGGACTGAATATTGTTCATATTTTAGAACATGTAAAGTAGGGGTGGAGAATCTGCTTTAGAAAGGAAGCTCTGCCTAAATAGATATTTGGCAGTGGAGGAAATGTTTCCAACATGATTTGGGTAGACTACACTACAGCCACTATGGACTATTCCTGATAACTAGGAGAAAACCCAATGGCGTATGTGACATGAAACAAGCCAGAGGATATAGGCTTGGAGAGGTTTTACCTTTCTATTTGAGGAACTTACATTAGTTCCATTTGTATGTCATCCAGCCATGGGTGGATCTATGATTTCAGAAAGGGAGTGCAAGAGCAGCAGCCTGAGCTACACCCCAACTCCCAGCCCCCTGAGCCCACCCCAGACCAGGATACCAGGGCAGGAAGACTGCCCTGCAAAAACAACAGTGGGGGATTTTCTTTAAGATTTCTAGGCAAGTAAGAATCTTTCCTTCCCACCCCCTTCCACTCCATGTTCAGTGGCATGTCCCATTCCCCTGTTTCCCCCACTTGTTGCTATCTCTGGCTGCCCTGGGGATGAGGGAAGGGCTCCAGAGCTATTACTCCCCTTCTGAAGCCAGGCTGCACATGAAGCCACACTCAGCTAGAGAAAGCAGTGACAACAGGTACCCTTTCCTCATGCCTGCTCTTGGGCTGGCAGAGAACTTCTGGGAGGACTAGGCAGGGAGGAGGGACCTACCTGCTACTGTCTCTGTACTCAGCCCCTGGCTGAAGTGGCCAGAAGTAGTTCTGGAGTTCCCCTCCCTGTTCCTGCCCCTACCCCTGGGTCGGCGAAAGGCAGCAGCAGTCATGTGTGGGACAGTGGGGGAGTGGGGAAGATGAGGGGATTGAGGAGGTGTTGATGAGTGTGGAGAGGAAGGGGAAGGAGTAGATTTTTACTTGCTTTAGGGATGTAAAAAAAATGTCCCCAGCTGTTGGTCTTGTTGGGTGGTTGACTGAAAGGGGGAGGGGTGAAGGTGTTCATGCCACTTTACCCCCTTGGATCCAACCCTGCATCCAGGGATATGAAAATTGTTTAACACATAGTTTGAGAAGTACTAATATCCCCATTTTTGGGTTAGGAATAGAAAGACTAAAGGAGAAGATTCCCTAAAATTAAATGTGGTGGTGAGAATCTTTTCAATGACAAATTTCTAGGTACCTGGTTCCGAAGAAGAATCTGAAAAATGCACAGTATCTGCTGGGTATCTAAGGCTATATCTATACAGCAAAAGGAAGTACATTATTAAGACATATTGCCACCAGGTGTGGAAGAAACAAGCTTCACTTTGTTGTTTGGTTTTGAAGTTGTCAGAGACTCTTTATTATACAAGCAGCTGCAGGGAAGGACACCAAACAGACAGAGCTTTCTCTTATCAGTTCCGCATGCCCCCCCTGAACAGACAGTTAAAGCAAGCTTTTATATGTTTCAATTCAGGTCACATGACGCAAGATATTACAAGTCAAACAGAAAACTGGTTTGAACCAGAAAGATGCAAGAGGGCATAAACTGTGGTTTGACCTATTGACCTCATAGGCTTACTCAGCTCAACAAGGGAAAAGGGTGGGAGAAAGAGCAGATTGCAAAATAGGTGGGGAAAAAGGAAGCATTAGCAAGCAGTGCACTAGCTGCAAGAAGTCAGCAGAAATTAAGGCCTGGGGTTTTCTTCTTCCACACAGGTTAAGGCACACTATACTGCCTATTGTATACGCTCATTCTCCAACCCAGAACTACAGCATTTGGGATTTGTACTGCCAAGGCTCATGGGATCTAAAAGAGAGAGTCTGGGAATTAGTCTGATTTTGGAACACAATGATACAGGTGTTCCCTTTGGGACAATGGTGGTCAGTCGTGGGTTTTAATTTTATCCAATAACAGTTTAATGGAAAGTGCATACACAGTCATTGGCTTTGCGGAGCTTTGTGTCGATCTCCATCATATGTGTGTTAGGCATGCTTAAATCAAGGCTTTTGATCATGGCCCATTGTTTTATTTCGTTTCTGAGTCCTAACTTGTCTTACATGTGACAGAGGTGTTGAACTGCTGAGATGAGCCAAGACGCAACACCTGGGAAGACATAGTATTAGAACCCAATACATCTTGGAAACTGTACTGTTGAGAAAATAGGCAGTTATGGCCTTTCAGGCACTAAGCGGGGAGGTGTGGGAAGGCACAGATCATATTCTTAGACTTCAGCACCAAAATGTCCTAAATCTCACTTTAGGTGTGTAAGAATCTTTACAAAATATTACTTTAATTCACTCAGGACCACAGAAGAGTAATGTGTAATAGTGGTGGATTGAATACTGGTCTAATCGGACTATAAATGAACATGGATAAAACACAATATCTGCTGGTAAATAGGACAACAGTAAATCAGGGATTTCACATAACAATAAACATAAATTTTAAGCAAGTGACCCACTTCAACTATTAAAGTTCTATCATAGCACAGGATGGTAATATAAAGGAAGAAATTAAAGGAAGAAACAAAGCAGGAAAAAGAGCCTACTTTGCATTGCACAAGCTCCTATCATACAAGCTCATCCAAGGAAAAATAAGCATCAAGTCTATATAACCATAATCAAGCCAAGTATAACCTACATCAGTCACACCTAAGTGTTCTCACAATCAAGTGAGACACTATTATATCATTCAGAAAGACAGATTTTATGGAAAATCTTTGGTGCACAAATCTTTGGTGTTATGATCCTATAACACAGGAGTGGTGCATAAGAACGAGTACAGACTTATATCAATTCTACAGAGACCCCACTCTGACACAGGAAATCAGAACACAATGACTACAATGAAATGAAAGAGATCCAGACACTAAAGAAAGTTCTTCTTGGCATACTGGGGAGAAGAAGGCCACCTGCAAGACCAAGACAAAGATGGCTACAAACTAAAGATGGATGACTGAAGGATGGAGGCACACAACAGATGGGAATGGATGAAGATAGTGGACACAGCCAAAGGTCTCTAGGTTCTGTAGTGCTATTAGTGCTACTACTCTGAACATTTAAGGAGAGTAGAACTGAATTAATCACCAAAATGTAACCTTCCAGCACATGATAATGAATCTGCAGACAGAGGATTGTAAAAATGGAGAATGGGGAAACAGTTGGGACCAGAGGGATTGGAACTGTGATGCTGAGGCAGAGTCCTAACAGGTTTTTTGGGGACAAACCAAATTTTTGGATCTGAGAGTGCCTTATCTGAGAGATGTCAAACTCACCTCTGCTCCTAGGTGGTAGAGTGGGTAGCAGTGGGGTGTATAGTAGGGTGGTGCGAAGCTTCAGTCAAATCAGTTCAGCAGAGATTTGGCCCAATTCAGTGGCTGAATCTCCAAATCCAAATTGAATCAGAAGACCCTTTAATCTCTCTGAATTGAATTGGAACCCTCCGAATCAATTCAGAGACATTCAGAAAGATTCAGCGATTTGGACATAGACACAGATTTAAATGTTCTATCTACATACCTCAAGGTACCAGGCAGCTTGTGAATGCTGAGATGATGGGGCAGATGGAGCATCCTACAGGAGCTCAAGGAGCTCCCCAGCGTGCTTGGCAGCAGACCTAGAAGTGGACCAGAAGCACTTCTGGTACACTTCCAGTCCCCTGGGGAGCATGCGGGGCCCCCCCCCCGTGCCCCCCTGGCTCAGCAACTGGTGTCTCCTGGGTCTGGGGGGGCACCTGGGGTCCCCCCGTGGATGATTGCTGAGCTGGAGGGGCCTGGGGGGGCCCCTAGTGCACTCCCTGGTGGACCTGAATGTGGACCAGAAGTACTTTTGGTCCACTTCCGGGTTTGCCACTGAGCACATCCCCCCACCCCCTGCCATGCTCCTGTGAGATGTTCCATCCACCCCAGTATCACAGCATTCATGAGCTATGGCTGGTACCTCAAGGTATATAGGAAAAACATTTAAAGCTGTGTCTGAGACTGAGTTGCTGATTCTCCAAATCAGCATAGTTTCATAGTTGGTAGGGTTAGAAGGGACCTAAACAGATCATCAAGTCCAACCCCCTGCCATGGGCAGGAAAAGATGCTGGGGTCAAATGACCCTGGCTAGGTGGTTGTCTAGTCTCCTTTTGAAGACCCCCAGGGTAGGAGTGAGCACCACTTCCCTTGGAAGTTGGTTCCAGCTCCTAACTGCCCTGACTGTGAAGTAGTGCCTCCTAATGTCTAGCCTGAATCTACTCTCAGTCAACTTATGGACGTTGTTCCTTGTTACTCCTGGTAGTGCTCAGGGGAACAGGGACTCTCCTATTGCCTGCTAGTCCCCCTTGGCAAGTTTATAGGCAGTCACCAGATCTCCTCTCAGCCTTCTTTTGTGGCAGGTCCTGTAGCCTCTCCTCATCAAATCTTCAGATTCAGATTCAGCTGAATCAAATCAGGGACAGTGATCCGAATCAACAAATCGAATCACTGTCCCCAATTTGGGCCAAATCTGAATCCAAATTGAATATGGCCCATTGTGTATATAGCCCTGGCAGCAGGGTGTTGTGGTGGCAGGTTGAGCAGTAGCGCAGGGGTTAACACAGCTGTCTCTCCATGACTGGAAATTCAGCAATAGGCTTTACACCCAACTTCCTGGGTCATCTGGATGCCACATGCACTGGGTGTAATGGTTTGTTTGACTTGCCAGCCTTATCTAGTTTAGCATTTGCTGTGAATAAATCTAATTGTGTTGAAACATCAACCTGCTTATTTGTCTATGTTAGGGTTGGCACTCCCCTGCATGGGTGCCAGAGCATGGCATGTGCAGGCATTTTGCTTGGCACCTGTTAGTCAGGACAAATGGAGTAGAGATCGGGGCTGAGCTGACATGACAAGGGTTGGGCCTCTTACGGCTCCCAAGCCATCCGCCCCGGCACACCAACATCTTACAAATTGAGGTTGTGGGTGTTTTTGGCACTCTGCCCAAATCATTGCTGACCCCTTGTCTATGTGGATCAGTATTTTGTAGGCAAAGCTCTGGTGACAGGTAGAGAAAGACTGGGAAACAGAACTTCTAAATGCCAGAAGCACACAGATGGAATGGTCTCCTTACCACACAGTCTGAAATCATCCTGCCCAGAGAAAAGCAGTTTTTACCCTATCCTCCTCCTTGAATAGCAAAAAAAGAAGAAAAAGAGAGAGAGAGAGAGAGAGAGAGAGAAAACAAAACCAAAAAAACCCTAACCCCCCCCCCCACCCCCAAAACAGGCTAGAGAAAGTCAGCCCACAGTTTATGTTCTGACTGCTAAAAAATTCTGTCTGTTCTAATATATGAATTGCTGCACTTGGATAAAAGTGAACATGGACTGAGAGGCCTCTGAAGTTCTTGAATTTTGCATGGTGAAGACTAAAGCATGGAAATATTTTAACGTAGTCTGCTTTGGCATTTATGAGAGAAAAAAAATACTTGGAAGGCAAGTACATGTCAGACATACCAATGAGAAGATATGATGCTTTTAAGTCTTTCAACAATTATTTTATAGCTTGCAGTTATCTTTAGCAAACCAGAACAGGTCTGTTTCAGATGGTAATGAAGCAGATGAGACATAGACAGAAGGAAGTACAACATTCAAATACATCTGCATATGACTTAAATGTGTATTCTTTTCTTTAAAGACCAAACACATTTTACTTAAAATACAATAAATGCTTTTATTTTCCAGTTTGCTGAATTTAATTATTTGTCAGTTGCTCCATTGCATGTTTGTACTCATTTCTGGACTTGAATTAGGTATCCAGTGAAGTATCAGGAAACATTTCATGAGCTGTTGTTTTATTAAAATGATATCTGTTCACATGCACAAAAATGTGGTTCTTTTCTAAATATACTGTACTATATTCCTAAGTATGCAGGAGAGTTAAAGGAACTTATGGTCATGGGTAGCAAAGCCATATTGTTTTAATTACTTAAATTGAAAAGCAGTCTTTTTAAAATTAGCTGTATTGAAACATTTTGTTGATAAATGTATGGGGATATACAAAATAGTCTGAAGAAAGATCTGCTGCTAGTTTCCAAACAGAAAATTGACCATGTCGGCTGAAAGAATGATAAATGACTCCCAGAGGTCACCTACACAAATATTAGAGATTTTTAAATATATATATACAATGTGCACACAGATCTGAACTAGTAGAAGATGACAGGGGTAGTCTAGGAAAGGAAACCTGATAAGCTTGGGCATCTTATATAATCTATATCTAGTACCTGATATAACCATTTTAACTTCAATCACTACCAAATCAAAAAATAACACTGGAAAATATATTCTAACACTGGTGGTTCTCAGGAGCTGAAAACCATATTCTAGCATGGGGGAAAAAGCTCCTCATCTTACACTTGTATACAAGAAAGTCTCATTAAATACATTGTTTATCATGAAATTGCTGCCAAAAGTAGCTTGTGCTCAGTAATGGAAACCAACTATGAAGCTGATTAAACGTAGCCAGCAGTGGACACATCTACACACAGCTACAAATGCACAGTAGCCTATCTTATTATGCATTAAAGCATTGCATAAAAAACTGTGCTATTACATTAATGTGCAGTAAAATAGGCTACTGTGCATTAAGCATCACTAAAAAAGTGTACACTTTTGCTATTGCGCACTAGGGCAGGCTAATGCACATTAATTTGGTACTTCACATTGGAGGTACTAGGAAAAGAGCATTAATACAAATTAATAGTAAAGAATTAATGCAAATGAATAGAAAATGTTTATTAATGCAAATTAAAGCATATTAAAACTAATTAATAGATGCACCCACAGAGTATAACTATGGGCACTTTTACATGTACTGTGGGGGGAGAGGGGGGTATTGTTTTAATAAGAGCCAGTCCAAAAGTTTCTCTAATTAAAGTGCCACCACATCTCCTATATCAGTGTCCCTGTGCTTGAAAATGGCAGTTGGGGCATTTGAACTAAAGCTCATTCAATAAGATTTATTTGAAGCGCCACTGCTGACATTTTTAAGTGTAGGGTTGCTGATATATGAAACACAGGAGGCTGCTGGATCATGGCAATTCCCATGTTCCAGAAGACTTGATTAATTGAGTTTGCTCTGATGCACTGGAATTCCAGTGTGTCAGAGCAGCTTTGGTGCTCTTGTATAAGTGTCCTATAACACACATGCTCCATACTGGGCAAAAAAAATGGGAATCTACCACCAGGATAGGTTAGTGCAGCCCAACTAAATACATCAGTGTTGTCAAATTTGCCCCTCACCTCCATGCACTCACGGAGAGCAGGGTGTGACAGTAAGGGTGGCAGGCAACAGGGTGAAGAAGTTGGGGGTACAGAGGGAAAGGGGGCATGTGAAATACAGTGGTTGCCTTCTAACTCTGGCCTGTTTCTTTTTACATATGTAAGTTAAGTAACCTCAGAAGATATTTATTATTAATCAGTAGTTCAAGCTACATAAACACTGAATTTCAATCTATAAATCATCTTGCCAGTTGTAGTTCACTGGGACAGTATAGATGACAAACTCAAAACAAAGTATGCTACTTTATCACACTTCTTAACCATGTAAAAAAAATTTCCAGTGGTAAAATTTGAGGAGTTAAAAAAAGAAGGAACTTGTGAGAAATTGGGTTATCTTGAACATTCACAAAATTATTATTTGTTTTAGATTTTTTTTTTCAAATTGTTGTGAATTGATGAAAAAACATTTTTCCATTTTGGAAAATTTTCACTGCCCACCTCTAATGATAACATATGGACCCAAAAAGAAAGGCCAAGAGAAGGTTGGGGAAAAAGCAGAAATGAAGTGACACTTCAAAGATCACATAGCAAATCAATAATATTGCTGCAACTAGATGAGACATCCTGACTCCCAATCTAATAACTGACCATACTGGGTGCATCTATATACATGGTTAACTGCACAGTAGACTAATTTGCTTCAGTGTAAAGCAGGGGTGGGCAAAATACGTCCCATGGGCCAGATCCAGTCCACTAAGCCATTCTATCCAGCCTGCGGGACCCCTCAAAAAATTTAGAAAATTAATACGTATTTATCTGTACTTGGTTCCTGTCAAAGATGACAGGAGCCAGGGGCAGTAGGACACAGAGGAAGCCCTGGTGGGCTCCTGCAACAGCAGGGACCACCCAGCCCTGCCCCCCCAGCTGAAAGCCCCAACATGGGCTTCTGGCTTGGGACCATGTGGTTCCTTGTGGCTGCACTGGTGCAGGAAACTCAGGTAAGGTGGGGGAAGGGCAGGGGTGGACCACAGGCAGGGAATGAGCTGGTGATGAGCGCGGGAGAAAATTGGCCCCTCCCCCGCCCCATGGCCCGTGCAGGCACAGGCAGCCTCATGCGGACTGCAAGTGTCTGCAGCGGGGGGCGCCGGCCATGGGGTGGGGGAGGGGCTGCATTTCTCTGTGCCCACCCCCAGCTTGTAACCCCCCCCTGCTGCCAGCCTGGGTCCTGTGCTGGCTCTGGGCTTGCCCATCAGGGCTGCGCTGTGGCGGGAGTAGCTGCACCCCAACCCCACTTGCCTTGCTGAGCAGTGTTTGCTGCTGCTGCTCACCTGGAGCTCACATGCTAGGCAGCACAGAGGTGGTGGTGGCAGCTGTACTGCAGCCTACCATGGCATGAGCTCCAGGCAGGCAGCAGCAGCAAACAGTGCCCGGTGCGGGGGCCACAGCTTCTCCCACCATGACGCAGCCCCGATGGGTGAGCCTGAACTCTCAAAATTTCCCCAGTTGCCCTTATATTAAGTCCAATAACATTTGGTATGGTTAAGACATATTTTCTAAAAGACATTTAGGAAGATATGATGGGCAATCTACCAGTTTGATTGGTAGGTTTTTTCAAAATGTTTATTAACATGTACACAGAAGTTACATGCAGTTTCCCATTTTAATGGGTTAGGTAGGAATTTTCAATTCCTCTTCCTTCGGTGTCTAAGGCTAAAAACAAACCTCACATTTAAGGCAATCTTGATTGATCCCAGTCAAAACTTGAGACTCAAGTGTATCACAGTCCTTTACACTGGTAGCTTGCCCCCAGAATGAATGGCAATTAATGGAAATGAGCTTTAGTTGTCCCAGGAAAAAAGTTTTAGCACATTTTCTCTAGCATACTTCACAGGTACTTAAAGTGGGACAAGATAGTCGCCTTGTCTGTCTGTAGGATTTCAGGATAAAAAGGTGTGTTTTTAGCTTCAGTTTCAACATCTGTGTTGCTTTCAGGTACGGGGAGGAGATGGGGGAATAGAAAGGTAATGTGGATTATTTAAAGAAGAGATTTTTAAAAATGCTTCTGGAAGCCCTAGTCAATTCATTTCAACCAGGAAAGATATCATGAGTAGCATGTTGAGTATAAAGATGGGGTTAAATCCAGGCAACAATTAAACAAATTTCAAGACTCAGTGTGATATATATTAATCCTCCATTGATTGTTTTTGTTGCTGGCCATTTTTATTTTAAAAAGCCAGTGTGAATGATTAAAGAATGGAAAAATTTTTAATTGGTTATTTTAAGCCATCGGGGAAAGAAATCAATGAAGTGCCCGGTGTGTAAACAAAGTTTTAATGAAAACTAAAAATATATATAAATAACTGACTAAAAAGATGGAGTAACATAAATCAGTAAGCCTGTCTTTAAAAACACTGTATACTAAGCTAACAAGAAGAAAAGAAAGCATTGATCAACATGTATAGAGAGTTTGTGACAGGGGTTAAGTTGATTAAACAAGGTCTTAAATATTAGTTTTCTTAAAGCAGAGTAACATTGCTCAGTCCATACAAATGCTTATTTAGTTCAGTAAGATGTAGTATTAAGTACAATTTACATAATAATGATTGTCATTCAGAAGTGATAAAATACCATACTGAGGCAGAAAAGGAAATAAGTAAGACAAGATACAAGAAAGTACATGGTGAAGATTTCAGGAATATCTCATTTTTGGTAAGTAGAATTAGTACCTTGTTATTTTAAAGTGCCTAATGTGACTATGGCAGACAAGGTTCCTTGGGTGAATTTGATATCTTTTATTAGACCAACCCAAATGGTTGGAGAATAGTTATTAAGCAAGCTTTCGGGTTCAAAAACCCTTCGTCAGGCTAAGGAAGCTTCAGCAGTTGGTGTGACTATGATTCTTATACTGAAGAAAGAAAGTAGAAAAATGGCTAAGCAAAGTGTATATTTGTTTGCTATATAACGAAAATAATTTAGAATGTAATGAATGATTTCAGACCTCTACAGATTTCAGGAAGCATTGACTACATTTTAGCAAACATGTTTGGTTAAAAGAAAAAAACACAGCTCAACCATCAAATAAAATAACAGTTCTGGTTACAGCCATATCTGCACCTTTAACAATATTAATTTGTGTGGGAGTACATTCTATTTTTGTTCTTGGGCAATGTCTACCAAGGTTGGAACCTACCCAAAAGAATTAGAATACAATTAACTTAAAAGAATTAAACCATACTAGTCCCTAACGTTTATAATTCAGAACTTGGAAAGTAATCCATCTGGTCATAAATATCCATTTGTTTGGATAGCAGGATTAAGCCTTTTTGTATGACAGGAGGAATGAGTAATAAAAGTTGCCTCTGAGTTCACATGCACTATGTTTATATCATAAATTAACAGTGGGCAAAGAAGGAAAATAAAATAGAGGTGCTTTGTAGTTACATTATATTATGGCTAGCAAGAGAAGGAAGCAAGAGAAGGCTTTGAATAGAGATGATTGTGTAAAACTGCAGGTGGTTAATAATGGACAAGGAAGAATTGAGCATAAATATTCTCATCTTCATTACTGATTTAAGCCTGGCTTTAAATATAGCATTATGCTTGGCTAATGCTTTCTAATTTTTCAGTAAACAAATGTCATATGCCAGTCTTCAATTTAAGAGTGTATTTAACATGAAACAGAATCAACTTTATATTTTCTTACAGTATGTCATTGCTTTATTCTGATACTCTTAATCTGATGCAGTACCATTTCAGCTAACATATATAAGTGACTCACTCTGAGATCCAGTACAAGTAATCCAAATTGATGTTAGTCTGCACTGAAGGACAGTAACCTAGAAAATAAAGCTGGTTTGTCAATGGATCTCATGTTACTTGCATCACTCTTTAGCTACCATCAATATCATGTATATTTCCAACTTGAAATATAAAACTTCTCCAAGAGCTATTTACAAGAAACATTGATTAAAGTCTGAAACTTCTCAATACTTCTATGAACTTGAGGTGGTCAGAAATAAATTTTAAAAAATCTTTCTAAAAAAAAAAATCCAAATAACCTGAACATTTAACTTTTAGGAAGAGAAATGGATGCCCCCCTAGTGATTGCCCCAGCCCCCCACTCCCCCCACAGCTCAGAGGCAGGGGAAGTCGAAGGGGCAGAGCTGGGGGATTCACTGCCAGCGTGTGTAGGGAGAAAGCCGCCCTCTCAGGGGCTTGCTCCCACATCCACTGGACAGATTCCAGTTAGGATGTTAGGTGGGGGTCTCTTTGCCCCCACCATTCTGTCACAACCCAATTAAGTACTGCCCATGCCACAAGCAAGAAATATATTAATCAAAACCAGTTTTAGTCTGCACTAGGTTAACAAAAAAGATAGTAACAGTTTTTTTGCTGCGCATGTCAAAAAGAGATTTATAACTGTGACACTAACTAGAAATGAAACTTAGCCTTCTGTGCTGTACATAAATCATTATAATTGGTCAAAGAAAACAAGGAGTGACCCTGTGATAACACCTAGCGAAAAACCGCTATAATAATTGGTGATTCTAATTAAATTTATGACATGGCGAAAAGCAATTGGCTAGTACACAAACAAAACCCCGCTGCATTTCCGCGTAGTCGGGGGGAAGAGCGACTCCGTATACACCTGGAGACCTCTGACATAGGTGTTAGAGAAAACCGGCAATTTGATCACTTGCCTGTTCGTCCCCCTGTCTTCGACCTTCTCAGACGTAATCGACGACCCCGACCCGACAATTCTGCCCGACCAGTTTTGCGAACTGATTTACTTACGCAGACCGACCTACGAACCCTAAGCTGTAACTAACCAAGTATCTTTAACCTCCGTCTTTCACCACCTTGATGGAGTAAGTAAATAATCTTGCTTTGCAACCGATAAGCGTCCTGTGCCTAATTCCACTCCAAGCGTCACAAGTACCCGCCTGA
>NW_005842146.1:1059507-1066499 GCF_000455745.1 Alligator sinensis
AATTCGGCTCAGAATTACTGGACATGGAAGAGGCCAGCTTCCTTATCCGTCAAGCTGCATGGAGTGGAGGACACGCCACCGACCTCGGCCCAGTCATACAAAACCAACACTGGGCCATACCACTCCCTGCGCTTCTAGCCCGCCAAATCATGAACAAGTCCCACCTGTGGCACAACGACCGCCCGAAAATAGCATCGGCAGAACAAGTTTTATTAGCAATAATAGGAACCTTGTACTGCACATGGGACGGGGGCCCACAGCCGATGGGTATTCAACACAACAGGTTCGGCTTGACGGAGCAACAGGCCGCTGGGCCGTGGCCACATCTATTCATAACGCAACCCGGAATGGTTCCAATCCCCCCCGAAGCCTTGGAAGCTTGCATAGACATCTATGGGGGAATCTCATGCCATCACTCTTCGCCTCCTCCTTACCCCGCAAATAGACGCACAGGCCAGGAACATCCTCAGTCAATTGGGCCGTATCCAGGCCCTCATAAAGCCAACAGTGATGCCTCAAGGTGTCAATTGCGCTACAGAACCGGACCCATCTTCAGTGTACCCCATCAAACAACCTGAAGTGAACAGGTCACCCTCCATAGGTTCACAACCATTCCCAGAACGAACCCCCGAAGAAAAGGCCATGTTTTGGTTCCTGTTCAAAGAGTCCAGTCTTACCAAACAGCAATTACGCACCCTGGGGGACGACGGACAAAAGACTCTGGCAAAAAAATTGGGATTCCGCATCCACGTCAGCCACATCTGCGTATCCACAAAGGAACCATCGTCCGTCCAGAACAGTATCCAAACACCTATACCGTTACCTTCATCCATGAGGACCGACCAACTACGCTTCTCGCCCATCACAATTGGTTGTCCCGAGACATGTTTTTTTGGTGCCTGTTGGTCCTCCTGTGTTGAGCAAGCCCTCTACAGGAGCGAGACGTCAACCCGCCACCGAATGATGACAGTCCACCACCGTCCACCAACACCGCCCTAATGATGTTGTCTGCTTGGACTGAAGCCATCAGCACCGCCACTGCCATTCCCAACATTTCTATCCCTTTGTCTCAACAAGTCGAGAAAAAAAAAAAATCGAAGAAGGAGGAGCCATCCAACTTTCGGAAACAGGCCAGGGCTGGCCTTCTGGCCTTTTCCATTGGTTTGGGTGGGATACGTCATCATGGTCTTTCAAATTGTTAATGCCCCTCATTATGCTTTTGTTAACAATTGTCATTTTTCTCTGTTTTGGTTGCTTAATTTTGCGGTATCTCCAAACAAAATTAACCACCCTTTCTGCTTTTGTACACATTCGCTTGCCAGATGAACAAGATAATCTGTACATGTATATGATGTAATAACTTGCTGTGCCATGGGCAAGGGGGCATGTCACAACCCAATTAAGTACTGCCCATGCCATAAGCAAGAAATATATTAATCAAAACCAGTTTTAGTCTGCACTAGGTTAACTAAGGGCTAACAAAAAAGATAGCAACAGTTTTTTTTGCTGCGCATGTCAAAAAGAGATTTATAACTGCGACACTAACTAGAAATGAAACTTATCCTTCTGTGCTGTACATAAATCATTATAATTGGTCAAAGAAAACAAGGAGTGACCCTGTGATAACACCTAGCGAAAAACCGCTATAATAATTGGTGATTCTAATTAAATTTATGACATGGCGAAAAGCAATTGGCTAGTACACAAACAAAACCCCGCTGCATTTCTGCGTAGTCGGGGGGAAGAGCGACTCCGTATACACCTGGAGACCTCTGACATAGGTGTTAGAGAAAACCGGCAATTTGATCACTTGCCAGTTCGTCCCCCTGTCTTCGACCTTCTCAGACGTAATCGATGACCCCGACCCGACAATTCTGCCCGACCAGTTTTGCGAACTGATTTACTTACGCAGACCGACCTACGAACCCTAAGCTGTAACTAACCAAGTATCTTTAACCTCCGTCTTTCACCACCTTGATGGAGTAAGTAAATAATCTTGCTTTGCAACCGATAAGCGTCCTGTGCCTAATTCCACTCCAAGCGTCACAAGTACCCGCCTGACGGGCCTCTAAAGGTCTCGTACCCTTCACTGCAGTGAACGGCACTGACACATTCCATCATGGCTGAGAGGTAGGGGGGCTAGTGAGGCGACAGGCCTGGGATGTTTGCTTCCTGGCAGGACTAGGCTGTATGGGGAAAGCCTCCAACTCATTGGCTCCCCCTCCCCCGCCCTGCCTGCTATGCAGATCCCAGCTGTGGGGGCCAAGGCTGAGGCAAGGGTCCCATCCTCCATACTGCAGCCAGCTTTGCTGGGGAAAAGAGGCTTTGTTGCCTCATCTCTGTGATAGCCTGGGGCTACCCAGCTTGGATGGATCAGAAGAGCTGGGCCACAGGTGAGCCTGCCTTGCAAGTGTGATTAGTGGGGGGCTGTAGTGCATTCTGAGATTCTGGGGGACTGTAACCTAACTTGTGTTGGAAAGGGATCTGGATCAGAAGTTCATTGACTGGTCAAGTCTGAAAACTTGAGAAATAGGAATAACTTTCATTATGAATACTTTTTGTCATTCCTAATCAAATGGCATCATTTTGTGAAAATGTTCTACAAGATGAATTTTGGAAAGGGCACTGTTAATTTACTTATATCACTTCTTTTTTTATATTTCCTAAGCCCACACAATATTATCCCTTGGCATCTAAATATTACTATACCATTTTTCTGTAGCTTTGTGTCCCTGTATTAAGGACCCTCAGAATCAACCAAGATGCTTCAAATCTTGTCCATTTGAATAGTAGAAACTTAAAAAAATGAAATATTATATGTAAAGAATTTTGGGAAAAGTTTGTATTAGCTTTAATTATATATTAATTGGCTTCATTTATTGGCATGTATTATCTTTTTTCTGATTTTCATACTTTTTTATTTTCACTCTCTTCCTGCTTTCAAATTAACTGAAATACTATGAAGCTTGTCAAAGAAGTTATTGTAAAAAATAGGTAATATCATGATAGCAGTGTCCTGTGTTTGGTAGTAGAACAGGGGCTTTGGATTCTATGCAAATCTATTGATAAGCTTTTCAGCAATGTAAATCCCACAGTGTTTCATATTGTTTGTCATCATGTCTCATGTCATCATGACATGAGAGTAAAAGATAATAGCACTGGATAGTCAAAATGAAAATAATTATTTTCTGGTCGGGAAAAGAAAGAAATACTTGAAATCCACTAGCAGGTGAATTTAGCAAACTTTGCTCAGGGCTGGCAATGCATTAGGCCTAATATCTTTCCTCTTCCTTCCTAGTGGTATAATCTAGAATCATCTAGGTTAAGTACAGACAGACAAAGTGGTGGAGGTAGAATAGCTCTAGTCTTTGCAGGTTTCTTAAGTTGTGTATGTAACCCTTCTGCCGGGCATCGGTCAGCAGCAACGAGGGCTGGGTTCAATTTTGGGGTCTAAATATATTTTACCTTGGCTCGAGCCCCCTCCTATACTACCTGGGAAACACCCAGTCACTAGGGTGTCCCACGTAAACAAAACCCCCTCCTTGCAACTAGTGTAACTACAGAAGATACACTTATTGCAGAAACAAAGGCAAAGAAAACACTAAATACAATTTAAAACACTACCAATTACAAGGCATATTTCATAGATTGCACCCACTTGGGGAGGCTTCACCCATGCCCAGGCAGTCTGAGACTTGGGTCTTACCCAAAAGGAAGTTTTGGGGCTTGTGCCCTTATACCTACCCTTTAGCAATGGGCTAGATGGATAGACTTTATTGGAGAGTCCTTTCAGCTGCTCCTTGGGTTCTCTGGGACATGGGAAGCTCTTAGAGAAAAGGGGTCCTTTTGCATTGCAAGGGGCCTCTCATTGCTCCCTGTGATGCTGTAGGGTGATTTCCACTTCCATGTGGTGGCCTTGAGGGGTTAACTGTGCTTCCAGACAGCATGCCACACCCCTAAATTCCTCGTCCCAATTCCAGCTCTGCAGGGCAGAAACTGCACAAAGAAAACTTCAAAGGAGATGTCAGGCCTACCTTAGTGGGCCTGAACTGGCCAGCAAATCTGGCCATCCCTATACTGCACTGAGGCCTGAATATATACCTGGGGTTCAGCCATTCACCTAGGGTGAAATACCATGGCTATAGAAACAGCAAACAAAATCCCACACCTATGGCTGCAGCCTGGACACTGGGTCTCAGCTATACCCCATGCTGAGATGATACAATTACAAGCAGAGGGGTCCAGACCCCTGTAGCCAGTAACTGCCAGGACCCATTCCTGGGTACTTTGTTCCAGTGATTAACACCCTCATAGTGTTAACCTACCTAAGAAAAAAAAGAAAAAGAAAAAGAAAAGAAAGAGAGAGGAAATAGGAGTTTCAAACTCCCAAACAAACTTCCTTTCCCTCTACCTGAGGCTTTCCCTTCAAATAGTGTTTGCTTGCCTCTCCAGGGAAAAGGGAGAGAGGCATATTCCCCCAACCTCCTGGGAACAGGTTTTCTGGCTCCCAATGTAGCTGTGCAGCTGTCATCATCCCCAGGAAAGAAAAAGCCCTAGTGACTCATTGTTATATATCTGGTGTAACATCACCCAAAACTTGTCCAATCCAGGAGGTACACATTTCAGTCTTTATTCCAGCCAATCTGCCTGAGGAATCCTTTGCTTCCTCTGGCCAATTAAGCCAGGGGGGTTTTACATATTTTGCCCAACTAAAGGCCCCAGCTTGCCATGTGCAGAGCACATGGCCAGAACAACAGGAACCATCTTGCCCATATCAAAACAAACACACACACAAAAAACCAATACACAGCCCAGTGTATGTGTTGGTGTTACACATAGATTGGAACAATAATTAACAAAATTCACATTCACTCTTCAATTGGGAAAGGCAGGCAGATGTCTACATTGGTTCATGCCAAAAGACAGGGGGCACTCAAACACACCTTCCGGTCATTGCTGAGCCCAGATGCCTGGCTCAGGAGGGCCAGCATCAGAACAGGGGACTTCTTCCTCTGTCCCTCCTGTTAGTCTCTGACTCACAGGGGTCAGAGCTGAACAGCTGGCCCAGCTGCATGGGGGAGAGAATCACTCTTGCTATGGGGCTCCCTGTGGCTGGGCAGACTAGGTCTTAGGGGGAGCCTAGCCCAGGGTAGGGAAAACCCCCTGAGGTGTGGAGCTCCCCCAACATGGACAGATGCCTGGCTTTTGGGGAGTGGGGGTAACACCAGGATCAGGACTCCTTCCCCGCTCCCTGCTGCAGATCAGGGACTCTCAGGCTGTGAGGCTAAGCTGCCAGTGCAACCACATGGGCAGGGTGGGGTGGGGAACTACCCTTGGTGCAGGGATCTCCACAGCTGGCCAGACCCAGGCTCATGGGTAGCCTGGGGTGGGGGTGGGGAATACCCTAAGGTTCCCTAGTGCAGGAGCTGTGGGGGGGGGGGGAAGGGGCCTTTTTCCCCCCCCCCCCCCCTCCACTGCCTGCAGGGGAGACAGGTGTGGGCAGGATACAGGCTGGGGAGCAGAGGCCTTGCTGTCTCAGCTCTTTGACAGCCAGGGGGGTGGAGCTAACCCAGCTTGGCAGGACCAGAGGAGCCCAGGCAGAGGCTAGCCTGCTCTCCCTTTGAGTGGGCATCAGCTGGAGGCTACATAGCATCCTGGGATGCCAGGGTACTGCAAGGTAACTTGAATCAGGAGGGGATCTAAGACAGAAGTTTGATAGAGCTGCCTAACCTAAAGTGATTCAGCCTAATACTATATCCATCCAGGTGTATCTTAAACCAGATTCTGCCATTTTGAAACCAGTCTGTGTGTATTGAACTTCTGTTCCATTACAGGTTTAGGACAGTTTCCAATCACTTATACTGGTTTATGTGTAATTTTTGGGTGCCTGTAGACATGCTGGGAGGCTGATTTGATGCACTGTAATTTAAAAGCACTTTTAATTAAAACACCCCTGCCACCATTTTGAAGTGCAGGGACACTGATAAATGAGACACTGAGATACTTTAATTAAATCATCTCTAATTAAGCACCCCTCCTCCCCACAGTGCACATGTAAAAATGCTCTCTGTCCCTAGCATTAGAAGCTGGTCTGGAAACTGGTATCATGTAGAATCTGATACCACCTGAAAAGCTTGATGCCACTTAAGCCAAATATATAATATCTGTTGATCCATCATCCGTCTTTTCAATTGTCTTATAGTGTCTATTAGAGCCATTTTAAAGAAATCTCTCAAGAAGCCATGTTATTGTGAATTTTCCAGACTGATTTGTAGACCTGAGGTTTAGAGGAATATCCAAGCCATTGAATGCTTCGCTAAGCTAAACCTCCAAAACTGCTTATATTTATGAATCTTCAGTGAAAATATGACAATTTGAAAACAAGTTTTCACAAATTCTCAATACTCATAATTCTCAATTTTACTGTCCACAGAGAGTGAAGAGGTATACCAACGGCAGGTGCTGTCTATTTCCTGTATCGTCTTTGGCATAGTCATAGTGGGCATGCTCTGTGCAGCATTCTACTTCAAAACAAAGTAAGAATATTTGTTCAGTGTGTTTTAACTTCTGTCCTATTGTATGGCCTTTCACCTCATCAGTTTCTCCACCACTGTAAAATTTGGTAATCTCGCTAAAGAAATATTCAAATAGCAGGTTTCAGTATGTCTGATTTTCTTCAGTCCATATATCCGACTCCGCGATAAATAGCTTTAAAATATAATATGTTCTCTTTTCTCCTACTAGTGAAAAAGTCCCTGTTTCCTTTGTGCTATCAGTTTCTCTTTCTTGAATTTAGTCACTTAAGCCTCCCATTATTATGATATTTATTGTCTGACTTTGACCTCAGTTACACCAATGTAAATTCAAGGCGGTAAATGTTTGGGTTTTTTTTCCTTTGGAAAATAAAAGGTTAATCATGCTGTGTCACCTTTGCACTTCATTTCATCTCCCCTAAATACTCTTTTGTTTTTGTATGATGAGAAAAAGGGAAA
>NW_005842146.1:1066530-1081496 GCF_000455745.1 Alligator sinensis
CTACCAACACAAAGGTAGCCCCCAGAAAGTGTTCCACAGATAACTAGGAACCAACTGTTAATAGTTTGTAAATGACTGATCTTGTTAAATAACAAAATAACCCTGAAACAAACAGGAAACATGACAACAATATGACACAATTATGTGTGATTTGTAAGAAAAAGGTTTTCAAGCAGCAGTATTCTCTTTCCATTTTTTATGTTTCCCTGTCCTTTTTACTGCTCATTGTCTTTTAAATCATTTGTGTTATTTCAGTTAGAAACACCTCAAAGCTGAAAATGGCATGTAGATAATTAGATTTCATACATGTCAGTACCACCTTATAAATAAATGTCCTGTGTGTTCCCCCAACCCTCCTCCCACTGTAGTTAGTGACTAAATTCACGCCAGATTCAATGTTAGTTGGATTTGCTTCTTTACAGTGACTGAAATTCAGAAGTTTTAGAGGCTTGTATTGGACAAGTATCCAAAAGTTTAGGTGCCTATCCAAACCTCTTGTGTTTGTAAAATGGTGGAAAAATCATAAAAAAAAGCCTCCTTTGGGATGTTTCAGCACTTCTATTTTCAGCTTCAATTAGGAAGTGCAGAGATATTATGGAAAAGAAAAGAAAAATATTATTTAGGATAAGTTATCAGGTTTTTTAAACTTTAATGAAAATTTTGATTTGAGTTTTGAGTGAAGGCTTTGTTTTCATATTTTTCCAAATGCATTCACCCTAATTTACTACCGTTCCTTTTGCAAAATATTTCATGAGCCAAAAGTCTTATTTTGAGAGAGATAAACACACACACACACACACACACACACATATATGTGTGTGTGTGTGTGTGTGTATGTAGACACACATATTTCAGGGGTATGACTTAATAGAGAAGGGGCTATGAGAGAGCCTGATAGAGCTCAATCTTCAGATGATCTAGCCTCTCCCCACTTCCTTGATGAACGAAATCTGAAACCCTAGCTTCTCCTAAAGACTGGTCTTCATTAGTAGATCTATGACTCTGGAACGAGCTAAAGAGACTGTGAAATAGGAGAAGTAAACCAGAAATAGCTAGAAGATAAAAAAATTGACCTAACAAAGGTTAATTTGATTAGTGGAACTTCAAGACCATTAAATGGAGAGGCTATTGTTAATACCACTAGATTGGAAAACAATGAAAAATTAAGTCAATTGATGCCCTCAGGTCTCTGAATAATAATGCAACATCTGCTTCACTGTGAAGCAGGCATCTAACCAGGATGCCTTCTATCCTGTGCAGAAAATCAGCTTCCCCAGTTAATACATACGCTCCTATTTTTTTTTTTTTTTTTTTTGGGGGGGGGGGGGGGTGTCTGTGTTGATTTTTTGGGGGAAAGTCTGTGTTTTGTGTGAGAAAATGCGGTAGATGCTGAGAAAAAGAACTTAAAAAGTAGAAAGAAATGCTACAACCAAGGAACACAATAAGAGGAACATTATCTCTCTCTCTCTTCCAAAACTTGTTATCTATAATGTCCCTGATTATACTACTGTGGGAAGGTAGTGGTAAGTCATCACTTCAACCTATCGCAGCTCATGGGGAGAGTAATATTTCATACAGTTTGCTCATAGATTTGTGAATTGCATCATGAGTCTGCTAACAATTCAGGAGAAAAGATAAAGCTGAGATTGAGACAGAACAGTTCCCTATGCCAGATCTGAGAGCTATAGCTTAGAAAATACCAGGGAGATCATACAGTACTGTCACTAACAATGTGAATGGAGCCAAATTCATCCCCCATGCCCAGAGCAAGTTGGAATTCAGTATTGAAATGAATCCTTCATACTGTTAGAGGCTTAATATGCCACACACAGGAACCAAAAGCAGCAACCAGCACACCTTCCCTGATACCCAAACTGTGGACCCATCTGGCTAGTACTGCCAGACTATGTCAAAAATCGAATTTCCTAACTAGCCTTCTGCTTCCTTCTAGGAAAGCTTTGGCCATGAGCACCCTCTCAGATTACTGTTCAGGATAGTTATTGAAGGTCATAAACCTTATAACCTCATAAACAGGTAGTAGAATAGGTCTGCCACAACCTGAAGAAGACAGGCAGTGATAGGCATTTTGAAATGGTTGGAGGGTGGCAAGTGGAAAAGGTAGATGCTACCCAGCACATTTTGCAGTCCAGAGAAGAGTGTTATCCAAATCCTTCCTCATTAGTGAGATTTGCCTATCAGTGGAAATGATATGCACCACCACCAGTACAAATTGTACAAGTTATACCACCATTATAACTAGTAGGACTGTCTGAACAGTGACTTTCTGCCAGCACCTGGATTTTTAAAACTCTTTATATCCGTTCTTGCTGCATGACAGTGTACTGTTGTTAAGAGTTCACCTTACTAAATGATAACCCAGGTACCTTCCTTAGAATGTGTAGTTCATAATCATAGAAGAGGTGCTCCAGGAAGCATTTCACATTTCTCCCTTGTCCTGCCCTGCCACACATGCAGAGCCCAAGATCCACATATAATAATTATAGATGGCATATACAAAAATTAAAATGTCCACAAAATTCAAGGAATCTCTGAAGAAGACAGTCCTGCTAAAAACAATATTTTGTTAACAAAGCAAGCCCAATTTACTTAGCTTAATTGTGGAACCTAATGTTACTGCATATTTCTCCTTTCATTTTCAATTTTCTTTTTTAATGAAAAGAACTACTTTTTAATATACCATCAAAGGAAGTATAGGATTTTTGGTTACTATATAACCTTGCAGGTATTCATTTGGGGGTTGTTATAAAAGTGTTTTAAGAGTTTAAAACAGGGGGGCAATGGTGCAATGAGAAACTGGGCCACTGTTCTTTATGACTTTGATTTTTATTGACGCTGGTGATTTGAATTTGAATTTCTTGCTGAAGGACAGAAGAATAATAGCTTATTTTGTCTGCCAGCAGAACATCTGTAAAATAGAATGCATCAGACCCATTGATTATACAAATTCAAGTTTAAAATAAATATTTTAAATGGCATGTGACTTTTAAATAATAACTTCATAAGCCAAATTTTTTACAGCTTTTATATTTAAAGCATATACTATGCCTGGAATTTAAACTTAGTAAACAAGTTGCATATACATAAAACAGGAGAGAAGAGTTAAATATTAGATACTTTTGTTTGGCTGTCATAATTTAGGTCATGGTTTGTATTGAAATTCTATTTATAAGTAGTTTATAAAAAAGATTAATAAATCACAGTTATTTTAACAAATGTCCAGATGGTAGGTATATAGTCCAACAAGTCAATAAACTATTTCCAAGCATGGCCTGTAAACTGCTAAACCTAGAGATGGTCAGAAATTTTTCAGCAAGACATCTGTGTATCAGAACATTTTGAAAAAAAATAAATGTTCAGAGGACTTTGTTTGAATTTTCCATTTTAATTTTATTTTTTAAGGTTTGAAATATTTGAAACACTTCATTTTGGTATTTTTTTTAAATAAAACAGTTGCAGGTTTTTTGGTTTGAAATGTCTTTGGGTTTTAATAGTTAAATACATTTATAGTGAAATGTATAAATGTGATTTTAACACATTTAGAATTATCTAAATAAAATATTTTAATTGATCACATCCGTTTTTCCCCATATCTTTACTTCATGAACATTTCTAAGACATTTTCAAGTACCCAAAAATAAAAAAAAATTGTAGGCTAGGAAAACCACTTCTTATCCAGCCCTGTTTATAAAACTTCCTTTATTGATTAGCAATATGCCTGTGCAAAACATATGAAGAATACATGCTTGCACCAAGCTGGCTCTTAAACCTGAGTGAGATTTTTATTATTATTATTATTTTAGCTTGTGCTTAGGTGCTGTGCTGAATTACGGTTTAAAACTGCAGGTCAGTAGAAACTGAAGGGCCTGAGAATACATTTGCTTAAGTTGAAAGATAAAACGGATAGTCAGGGATTTTCATGCCTGTTCACAAACATTATTCATCTTGCTTCTGTTCTATGGGTTAAACTTATGCTGATCCTTATTTTTCTGCTGTACATAGAGTGAACACAAAGCAGAATTTTTTATCAGATAAATTTTATGAAATGTTCACATCTTCATTTCATATTTAACTTTCAACTCTTTTGAATCTTAAGTATTTCCTAAATATATTTGATGATATATCTGAATCCTGATTTGATTGTGGATTGGTAAGCAATGCACTTACGTACTTCACACAGCCTAATGGCACAGTTTTTGCTTTTCAAATTCATACAAGATTGTTTGAATTCCTGATTGCTATCTGAAATGCAGGACCATTCTAATCATAGCTCCATTTCCCAGGTATTTTTTTCCCACATTCTTTAGTCTGCTTCTTTAATTCCAGTTTATTATCTAGGCCTGGCAAAATTCTGATTTTTTAAAACAAATTTACATTTCAACAGAAAAAGATGAAAATGTATTTCTTTATTTTAATAAATAATACATCCTATTTTTCAATCAACTCTATATTTTAAATATTCCTTTCTATACCTGGTTTTCTTCTCCCCTCTTTCCTTTCACATTGCAGTGACTTATTCTTCCTTCCATTTTCTGCTTTGATCTGTGAGGAGAGTTGTCTATCCTCCTTCCTTTCATCCAGCCTCATCCAATTTCAAAACCTACTGAAATTAGTGAAAAGAATCCCATTTATTTTATTGGGCTTTGGGTCAAGTCAGCAATGAGTAGATCAGTGATAAGACTTTTGATGTCTTTATATTGTTGATTGTTGAGACTCTTGAACTCCATTAGTCATATTGGGCTTGAATGCACAAAGTGCACCCTTAGGGCATCTTTACATGTGCTCTGGAGTTGGGGGGAGGCACTTTAGTTACAGCGGCTCCCTGCACTTCAAAAGGGTAGGAGGTGTGCTTTTTACATACTTCGAAAGGGCAGGAGGGGTGCTTTTTACACCTGACTCTGAGGCTGAATACACGTGATACTGAGGCTGCTGGAGTGTGCTACTTAGACTCGATTAATAGAGTCTGCTCCAAGGCCTGCTAATTAGCAGGTGTCGGAGAAGGGATTGGGCAGGCATGTAGGTGCCCTTAGTTCCTCTGAGAGATGCTTGCATTGTAAAGCATTTAGCACTAAAATAAAGCATTCTGGCACCTTAACTTACCTTATCACTTTCCAAAATTAGTCTCATAATCAAAGCTATAGTTCATGTAAGGGTGTCTTACCAGTAGGAATTTTGTGTCCTGGAACCATCCCACATGTATGTGGCCTTTATTAAGGACACACTTGGAATGCTGCTGCAGCTCCACAAGCTCATTTCTGTAACCAGAAAAGGAAATATAACTATTTTTATGGATGTATTTCTTAATAGTGTAAATCATGGATGTATGAGCAGCTTCTGTGAGCAGCACACAGCAGATCACCCAGCAAGAAGGGAATGTGCAGCACAGTGGCAGATACAGCAAGCAGCACAAATCATAGCAGCAGATGGCAGGAAGCACAGCAGGAAACAGAAAGCAAAGCATCAGACCAGGAAAGGAACAGAAAGAAGAGCAGTATATTGGGCAAAGGAAGGGAATTGGAGTGGCACTAAGGGTTAGAGCTATTAGACAGTATTAGATCAGCTGCCAGATTGACTTGGTTTTCAAATTCCTTAGAAGGGTGTAAGACTAATTTGTGACACTCCTAACATGAAAGTTCAGCCCCACTGGTTTAATGCAGCAGCACCGGTTTAAGGTAGTCACGTACTATGTTGATTATCAAAACTAAATGAAGAATCACAGAATGAAAGGCCAAAAATAGTATTCATCTACCAGTTGTTGTCCAGTTGATCCATATCTGTATTCAGAAGATAAAATAAACCTTTAAAATGCATCCCATCCTTAGTGATGTACTGAAATTTAGAACTTAGAATGACAGTACAATAATGCACTAGAAACAGAAATGCAGTATTAAATGTGTGGTTGTTAACTCACCTAATGATTCTCCCATCTCTGGCACAAATCATTGGTTCACTTCCCATAACATGAATTGGTTAGGAAACCTATTGTTGACACTTGAGTTCATAGCCAAAGATTTTGTCTGTCCAAAGAAGCAGCTTCATTATTAAAGCCTGTAAACTAAGCATCATTTCTCTAATGCTTTGCAAATATAATTCAAAGATCCTTTAGCAGTTTTTATAACAAATAGATAATAACAGTGGTGTCATGTCCAAAAATCTCCACTACAAATTAAAAAAAATGTTTTCAAGTATCCAGAGCCATTTGAGAACTGTTGTTAAATACTTAATGGATAATTCCTTACAAAAATACTACAATGCCAATACCTAGTTTAATACTGAAATAATCAGAAAAAGGAAATTATTTAAAATGAGGAGCTCTCTTCTTCCCCCCTTTAAATTTCACTAGATGATAACTGCTGCATTGAAATAGTAGATAGTGTTAGATCAGCTGCCAGATTGACTTGGTTTTCAAAACCACTAGGAGCTGTCTGTGTATAATTACCTATCATGTGTATCATCACTGAATAGCAACTGTGAGGTTGTAGCAACAGGGAAGCATGGATATGAGAATATCAGTTATTGAAATAGAGAAATCAAACAAATTCCCATCTGAATTCTATTTGTACTTGCAGAAAACAAACAAAACAAATTCAGGAACAGCTGAAAGAAACACAGAATGGGAAAACCTACAGCTTAAATGCTTCCAGTATGATGGCAAAATCAGAGACCTTGACCCAAAACAGAGTCCAGCTACAAAATGTAAGTAAACTTTCCAAATTCAGCACTCAACAGTCTAGTAAATTACAGGGTGATCTGACCTGGGTACTGCTGTTACCACCTTTAAAACGATAATAAGACATATCTTATTTGTAAAATACTTTGAAATGTAATGATGAAAAAAACTAATATTAATATTATTTCCAATATTACTTTATATCTCTTGTTGATAGGGCCAAGAAGGAACAGGAATTTCCCTTTGTTCTTGAGTGATTTTAAACTGTCCAGTATAATCTATTAAGAATAAAAATGAGCTACAAATAATCTCCATATTGCTCCAGAAGCTACAGCATGCACAATATATGCATTAGGCCTGTGCAAAGCGGCTAGTATTCACTTCGGATTAAGATTTGGCTGATTCGGGGGACAGCAATTCGATTTGGTGATTCAAATCACTGTCCCTGATTCTAATTCAGAGACTTGGCTGCTGCTGAGTCTCCAAATCATACAGGCCAATCCCCCACCCACTCTCCCAGCCCCGGCATGGCTACTCTGCCCGCCCTAGCTCCTGGCTCTTTGAAAAAAAAGCACCAACTTACCGGGTGCTGCTGGGCAGAGAGGTGAACCCCACTTCCCCCGGGTGCCCCACTGCTGTGTGGGGGACTCTGCATGACCCCCCCTACCCCCCCTGCTCTTCCAGCCCCTGCTCCCCATGGCTGCCCTGCCTATCCCAGCTCCAGCCCTTTAAGGAAAAAAAAGCAAAAAACCCTGAACACACCAGTTCCTGCCAAGCAGGGGATGATCCTTGCTACCCCACACTGCCCCACACCATGTGGGGGGCTCTTTCATGAGCCCACCAAAGCCACTGCAGGATCCGGTGAGTGCAGTTTTTTTTTTTTTCTTTAAGCGGCTGGAGCTGGGGTGGGTGGGGCAACCATGGGGGAGCTGAGAGAGCGGGGGGGGGGATCCGGGAGGTTGTGGCACTGGGGGAGCAGGCAGGGGATGGGGCATGGTAGGGGTCCCCCCCATGGTCCCCTCCCCTCTCCTCCAGGCCCCCCTTCCCTGCCCACTACTTACCAGCTCTGAGTCTGTCTCCATCTCCCAGCTGCATCACAGGCAGGGACTGCCCGAATCATCGAAGCTCTCTGAATCTTTTCCAAATTGATTAAGAGAGCTTCTAATTGATTTGGACCTTTTTACAGGTCCCCTGATTTGATTCGGATTTGGAGATTTGGCCACCGAATTGGGCCTAATCTCCTCCAAATCAAATTAGCACCTGAAGCTTCGCACAACCCTAATATGCATGCACCATAATATGGAGATTTGAAGTGTCTATAAAGTATCATAATCAGTGATTTATGAATCAAGTTACATGTAAATTAGGTGCAATCCCATAAGCATGAAGTATTTAGAAAGGGAATTGTAAACAAAATAAATATCATTGTGCCCTTCTATAAATCTATGGTGCATCCATACCTACAATACTATGTACAGCTTTGGTCTCCAAACCTTAAATATTATATAAAAGAACTACAAAACCTACACTGAAGGGCAACAAGGATGATCAGGGCTATGGAGACACTTCCATATTAGGAGAGTCTGAATAAGCTAAAATGTTTCAGTTTAGAAAGAAGACACTTGAGGCAGGGTCTTGAAAGAGGTCTAAAACTGCTAAATGATGCAAAGAAAGTAAATAGGGATTTATTATTCACCATTTCTGTCAATTCTAGAACTGAAACTACTAGGTAGTAGGTTTAAAACTAACAAGGGGAAAGAAGTTCTTTTTTACACAGCATTCAATAAATTTACAGAATTCATTGCAACAAGATCAGCTGGAGGATCATACAGAGTTCAAAAGAGGATTGGACAAATTCTTGGAAAAAAGGGTCCATCAGCAGGTATTGACCATGGTAGATAGGAGTACAGTCCCTTATTTGGATCCTCCTAAGACTTTGAAAGCTGGAAACTGCAATGAGAGAGGAGCAGGTGTTGGCTACAAATGTCCAACTCGGGATCCTTAAAATTCTAGTTTATTAGGCAGATTGAAACACTGTAATCATAAACCTTGGGGCTGGTCCCCCCCTCCCCCCACACACACACACATGCACACACACAGTAGCAGGCTACAGAGTCAGGTATACCTATCCTACAAGCGCTGGAGTCTGTCGCTGAGGCTTCTTTCAGCGTGGTGTTATCTTCCAGAAGGGGGTCGCCGACTGGTCCTTCTGGCTGGACAGGTCTGGTTGAGTTGGAGATCAAGAGGACGCCCCTGAGGGTCACTTTTCACTGCCTTTTATCTGTCCTTGGCAGACTTTGGTGACTCCCCAGTTTTCAGGTTTGCCCAATCCAGGGGTCATTGACCCTCGTGGGACTTCCCCCTTGGTGGCTACTGGATGGCATCTGTCAGCCCCAGGGGTCATCCGCATGTACGTGCAGGTTTGGGAGTCCGTTGATGGATTTTGAATAGGGCTCTGGGAGCAGTTGATCTGGAGATACTCAGCCCAAAAGTTGGTTCCTGGAGTTGATTAACTCAGGCCAGGGCTTCTAGCCCTTGATCAGTGACGTTTAGAGATTTCCCAGTTGTTACATTGTTTTCTATTGAGTTCTTCTGTTGGTTGATCTGCAGCTTCCCAGGTGTTAATTGCTGTGTGCTACCTTGTTACACATTCAATCACTGATTCACTCGCTCTTTCAGCGGCCATCCTGATACAAGGAAGGGCAGTTTGATTCCTACCCTTGTTAACATTGTTACAATGTATAACTTACTAAAATGCGCACACACAGATTTTAAAACACAATTCCTTATCTTAAAGTGAAAGAGAGAGGAAGGAAGAAAAGGTAGAAAAAGAGAAACATATCCAAAGAGGGGAGAGCAAATGCAGGCAAGAGGAAAAGTGGGCTTTCTGCTACATAGGAAGTGGAAGATTTTGGACATGCCCTGTTAACTCTTCTCCTCAGCATCTGTATTCTGCCACCTAAGCTCTTGACAGAGATTCATTTTAAAGTGTGATGGGATCTAATCTGTGATCCCAATAATTGCACCTCCTGCCATGCCACATGTGCAGTTTTGGGACCAGAGATTAGATTCAAATCACATCTTATTTGCCAGTGCAGGGGGAGCCTGGGATCATGATCCTGGGCTCCCCCTGCACTAGCAAGTTGAAACCTGGGTGATGACAGTCAGCTGATTTTTAGTTGGGACTGGCAGAGTTGGTGCTAGGCAGGGTTTGAGTGGGATATAGCCATCCGAAAATTTGTGGTAGGCCTCCTGTAGCCACCCCTTCCAGCGCCACCCCTATCCAAGCTCCCCGCCTCTCTCCTTGGTTGCTGCTGCACTCCCTGCACAGCTGAGCCCACCCCACTCCTGCCCTCAGCCCAGCCTGGCCCATGGGGCCCATGTCCAGAAGATATGTAGCACAGACCCCCACAATGTTCTGTCTAGCCCACCTCAGCCCCCTCACTGGAAAGAGGCTGGCGCTGCCCCTGGGGGCCCAGAACTACACATAGATATGGAACCAGCCACAGTTTGGTCCCTGGTCCAAACTGACAGTTGGCTGATTGTCAAAATGTCAGGTGATGGCATACAGGGTTTTATTTGTCCCAGAGCATGGGTTCACTGGGATCTGGGTGCCACAGCCCGATGTCCGAGTCCCTGTACCCTGAGATGAGTAAACATCCTCTTTGCCATCAAGTTAAGTGGCACATGCAGATTTTACAGTTCCTGGTATATGGGGATCTATAAAACCATATATGCTGTCCAGCTGAGTGTCAGACATGGTTAGTACAGGTCCCATAACACAGGGATCCAAGGGTTAGGGATCCCCATTTTCTGACACCCTTATTGCATGGAACCTTGGGATTTGGGAGAGGCTCTTTGATCCTGAGGTCCCCAGGTACTGGGATGTCAGAAAACTGAGTGTACAGGCTCGTTTCACAGGTGGTTTTTAAAGGTCTGAGGCACAGTGAGCCAAAGATTGGGGTGTCAGGCTCACCATGCACCCCATCTTCCTCCAGGGGTCAGGTAGGAGTCTGGAGTCCAGAGACTGGTTGTTCTCCTAGCCCAATTGGATAAGGGATAGCTGTGTCCTGGACCTCAGTCTAGCGCATTCTGGATCCTGACAGGATCTGGCAGGAGCCAGCCCCAACCAGCCACATGTTCAGTTTAAGGTATGATAAAGATGAGTTGCTCCATTATATGTGGAGCAACTATGTGGCTTATTTACTGTATTATCATGCCTTAAACTGACTTGACCTTGTGGCTGGGTTACTATTTTAAGGTGTGATTGACCTGTTAATCATGTATATGAATTGGGATGGCATCAGGGGCCTTATAGTCTGACTGAGTAAATGGCACTTCTTATGTTCTTATGTCATTGGGTATGTAGAAAAAAACTCCTACACTGAAACAATGATATTATATTTGAAAAACATTTAAGTATTTATCTTCTATTCCTAGTTACTTTCTAAAGGTCACATTCTCCTTTTCCCCAAATCATATACTGCTAGTCCAACCAATTTTTTTTGGATGAACAAAGACATGGGAAGCAAGGAACAAAGACACTGGAACAAATGAACAAAGATCCTGGTGGTGTACCCAGAATTAGAGCATAATAGGCAATCACAGAAGATGCATTAAAGCCTCTCTAAATGCTTAAATTTCTCTCTCTGCATTTTTATTTCATTTTTGAATCCAAGAAATCATCACACAAAATGTCATTTACACTGTGCTAAACAGATGCGGAGACAGTGAAATGTTAATCTCATAAACAAGTTCCTTTCTCTTTCTCAAACTTTGTTAAAGTTCATTTTATAATTGTAGATCTATTTCTTCTCCGTTTTTGCTGGATGAGATGAACAACAGATTTTATAGTTTCATAGGTTCATAGTAGCTATGGTCAGGAGACACCTGAACAGACCATCTAGCCTGACCCCCTGCCACAGGCAGGAATGAATGCTGGGTTCACAAGACCCCAGACAAATGGCCACCCATCCTCCTCTTGAATTTGCCCAAGGTAGGGGCAAGGACCACTTCCCTAGGAAGTTGTTTCCAGATTTTGGCCACCCTAACTGTAAAATATTGCCTTCTGATCTCTAACCTAAACCTATTCTCCATCAGCTTATGACCATTGTTCCTTGTCACGCCAGGTGGTGCTGGGCAGAAAAGGGCTCTATATATTTGCTGTTGATCTCCCCTGATGAGTTTGTAGGCAGCCACCAGATCCCCCCTCAGCCTCCTCTTGCTGAGACTGAACAGGTTCAGGTTCCTCAATCTCTCCTCATAGGGCCTGTCCTGCTGCCCTCTCACCAAGCAGGTGGCCCTCCTCTGAACCCTCTCCAGGCTGGCCACATCCCTTTTGAAGTGCAGTGCCCAGTACTGGACGCAGTACTCCAACTGCGGCCTGACCAAAGCTGCACAGAGGAGGAGTATCACCTCTCTGGACTGGCTTGAGATGCACCTTTGGATGCATGACATGGTAAGGCTGGCCTTGCTGGCTGCCATCTGGCATTGGCAGCTCACATTCATCTTGGAGTCAATAATGTCTCCAAGCTCCCTTTCTGTCTCTGTGCTTTCAAGAAGGGAACTCCCCAGCCTGTATGTATGCTGTGGATTCCTTCTCCCAAGGTGCAGCACCCTGCATTTGTCTACGTTGAACCCCATCCTATTCTCATCTGCCCACTTTTGTAGTCTGTCTAAATCTATTTACAGCCTCTCTCTCCCTTCAAGTGTGTCCACTTCGCCCCACATCTTAGTGTCATCAGCAAACTTGGACAGCGTGCTTTCCACCCCCTCGTCCAAGTTGCTGATGAAGATGTTAAACAGTGCGGACCCGAGGACTGAGCCCTGGGTGAACCTCACTGCTCACATCTCACCAGGTTGAGTACAACCCATCCACCACTACTCTCTGGGTGCACCCCATCAGCCAATTTTTTACCCAGCCTACTGTGTAAGCATCAATCCCACAGTCACTTAATTTATTGATGAGGATGGTGTGAGAGAGAGTGTCAAAGGCCTTCTTAAAGTCTAGAAAGACTACGTCCACAGCAACACCATCATCCAAGGATTTAGTTACTTAGTCATAAAAGTCAATCAGGTTGGTCTGGAAGGATGTGCCTTTGATGAACCTATGCTGATTGCCCTGAGCATGATCTCCCCTGCAGGCCTCCCACAAATGTGCTCCTTGATGACTGTGTCCAAGAATCATTGATCCTAGTTGAATTTAAGGTTACATCACATGATTCCCATCTGTGAGTTTGTCAGATCTTTTATGATATGAAAGGGTTTTGCCTGGTCAAGTACCTAAAGATATTAAAGTTCAGCTAGAAGTGGAACAGACAGTTCAGTAAGTAACTTCTGTACCTCTGAGTCAGTATTAAACCATGCATGCCAATAGATTGCTAAAAAAGTACTCTAGCCTCATCTACACTTTGGTTCAATATTAGGTGCCAAATTACAAGGACCCCTTTTAGTAATTAAGGAATATTTTTTCTTTAGACTCTATAGACTGTACTGAAACAATAGGTCCAGTTCACCCATATGCTGCAGATGCTTTTATACTGCGTAGGTGTTGCAAATTCAGTTTAATCAGACAGTTAAGTTAGGCTTTTGGCTGGCTGCTTTGCATTGTTGGAGCAGTACATAGGAGCTGGCTCTCATCAATATATGTCACTTATTTTTAATCTGTTTAGACTAACGTATGTAAAACAGGGTTTGATTTGGCATGGTAGACAGGGCAAACTTTGTGTCAATCCAGTTAGCCTGAAACTGTTTATAACTAGTTTAGCAGTATAATCCAAATTATTTGAAGTCATAGAACCTGTACTACTGAAAGAAGAGTTTCTGGATTATTATGTATGATTATTAAAGATCCTGTGACTTTTTTTGGAAGAGTGCCTCCAATAATACTGGCCTGATTTCAACTTGTGATGTCTTTTGAATTTCCCCATGATTTACTTTAGTCTGGTTCCATTACTCATTGCTCTTTCCCCTTACAAAACACTGAATCCTGTTGTGTTTCTGCTTTGTAATGTTTGCAGTTTATTTTTCCTGAATGAATAATAGGTGAGGTAAAATCTGTACAGTGCTTTTGTTATGCTTTTTTTCTACTATAAATCATGTCTCAGTTGTTATTAAATGTACTCTCTCTGTTTTCCTTCAGACATAATTCAGTGACATATCTTTAGGACCAACTTTGTGAAGAATTATATAGTGTCTTTTGAGCATTTGAGAAAGAGTCCACAAGCTTCAGCAATGACCTTTTCTTTTGCCATACTAATGCTTACGTCACCTGCAACAACCAAAATACCTGAAGGGGTAGTTTGTGAACTTCCATTTCTAGAGACTTAAAATAATAAACAATAATAATGATTTTCAGCCAAATCTGCTTTCTAACCAGTGCTGTTCAGAATGTTGATTACCAATCATGGTAATTAACATACAGTTCTTCTTGTCGCTGCTGGCAGGGAGCTGCTTTAGCTTTGCTTTAATGCATTTTCCCTTTGGGAGAAAAGACACTAAGGAAGAAAAACAGAATGACCTTGCACAGCTAAGGACGTAGCATAATAGTGTGAGGTATAATGGTTTCTATTGTTAGACACATTTTAGTGCAAGAGTGCAGGAGGAACACACTTCATTAAATATTTACAAACTATCACAGTTAAAAAAAACTAAAGACTCAACATTTCCAAAAGAAATAGGAAAAAGCAGACAGAAAGGGGACAGAAAAAAAAATCCCTGTTATATGACAAATGCTGTAGCATCCCCAGAAGCTACTCAGATTTCCCATGTGTGAGGCTCTGTTGTTCAAAGACCACGCCAGGACTTCTCAGGGGAGGCAGAGTTTCCCCTGGTCTTGCTGGGTCTCGCTCCTTGTAGGACGCAGTAACCCTGGGAGTGTGTTGCACTTCCTAAATCATGGAAATGAAGTAGACACCATGGAACCTTATTTCAACACCATCACAATCTGTGGATGATGGAAAGAACTTCACATATCTGTGTCCAGAACCCAGTTACCTAGGATGTTTGTATTGGTGTCTTCACTTCTCGCATTGAAGTTAATGGTGAAAAATATGATTAAGCCTTGTGTTATCACAAGGTGATGATACCAACTTCATAAAGTCTGATGGGGCCAGTTAGCAAGTAGGAGGAAGAGGAAGGTTCAGATTTGATTTTCTTATGCCTCCCAGAAAGTGTGGGGATACCTATAATTCCTTGAAGCTTCTTCTGTACTTTACCAGGTGCGCATCCCAAAAACTCTCTGTGGTCTTCCTTGTCTCATGACTTTTTTCTTCTTTCC
>NW_005842146.1:1081527-1082252 GCF_000455745.1 Alligator sinensis
GAAGTCTTAATTTTACTTAATTCCTTTGTCTCCAGACTGGATTAAGTGACTCTGCTACTCAGCCTTTGCTGTTTCCTGTTCTCTGTAATTATTGTCACTTGGGACAATTACATGAAATTCCTGACTTTAAAATAAAGTCTTATGGTGATGGTATTTCTATGTACCGTTAAATAGCTGTCACATTCTAATCCTGAGGTTGCTACATTTCATTGGTAGGTGAGGTGAATGCCATGTACAGAGTTTTTTTAACTATGCTATTCACCTATTCCCAGAATGGTTGATGGTCCTGCTGATTTCTCATAGCATCTACTGTTAAAGGAAATGTACCAATTGCAGTCTTCCTTTCCCTCCCCATTTTAATGGACTTTTGTAAATCAGTGTTTTAATGAGGATTGTTTGAAAGGCAATTACAAATCCTTTTAATAAAAGATGCTATGTAAATGTAAGAAAATTGCTATTATAGATAAACCCTATGTTTCGTGGTGAACCAAATATTAAAATGAATTAGAAATTTGCATTTCATTCCAGCCTAACTCATTATATTTGCAGCTGTTTGCATTACAGCGGATAAAAAAACGGAATTACTAACCTTCAGTCCTTCTGATATCACACCTCGGTGCCAATTGAAGCTTTCTTTACAACAGCTTGATTATGAAAATCATATACAAGGTTAAAAACTCTGACTGTTTCAAAATACCTTCCATTTGTAACACAGAGTTCTCCTG